>NC_064810.1:80625811-80913154 GCF_023721935.1 Panthera uncia
ACACACACACACACACACACACACACACACACACACACACACACACACACACTAAAAGTGTTAGATTCCTGATGATCAATATGCACTCTGTAATGCACTGCTCTCTGTACCAGCAACCCCCTTCAGCCGCAACTATCCTGGCACAAACAGATGTCAAGTCAGAGTGGAAGAGCTTACTTTTGTCCCCAAGTAAAAGATCTGACCACCGTAACTACTGATGGACTGATAACAAGCCTTCTCTCCAACCAAAGCCTATAAAAAAAAAAAAGTAAAAATAACATGTATTAGAGAATTGACATTTTAAAGAATGTCAATTACACAGACATTTTACATCAACAGTTTTATCCTACAAATTAGTGAGGGAAAAATGTCAGTCAAGCGCCAGTCAGTGAAGTGGCAGAAAAGACAAAGTGCAAAAAGTTAATTCTCTGCTTACCCACGGCCTTTTTATTTTTCAGAATACAAAAATGGGAAGAATAAGCCAACTTTCTAAATCTAAAGGGAAAATGCTGCAACCTGCCCATTACTGGAAGACAGGTATTCACTGCTTCTGACAAAGAATAGGGCTGTTTGAAAATGGCACCTCTATGTTCTTTGAAATAAACACCAATATAAAACACAAGAAGAAACTGGAAGACAAAGCAGAATAATATATGGAAGTCAGCATAGCCCAGCAAAAGAGAAATGAAACCTACCATGTGATAAATTTGGATTGCCAATTTTGGCTCGGTCACTTAAGGTATGACCCTAAACATGTTTCAAACTTCTGACATTCATTTTTCATCTTTGAAAAACCATGCAGTTTCCATGAAACTTAAATATATTAACATTTATAAATGTCCCAAAATATGCAAATGGCCAATAACTGATAACTAGGATAACTTTTAAACTTAAGCTATGAAATTTAAAAACATGTCCAAAAGTAGACAGAATACTCTTCATCCATTAATCAGCTTCATTAATTACCAGTATCACCACCAATCTTGTCTCACCCATATTCCCACTGACTCCCCTATACACAGTGTAATTTTGAGATGAATCTCAGACTTTGAGTATTTCATTTATAAAAATTCAGTATATGCATAAATTAGTCCTTTTTAACATAACCACAACTTCATTAGCATATTTTTAAAAATTTAACAATCATTCCTTAGTATGAAATATCCAGTGTTTAGATTTCAAATGGTCTCATAAATGTCAAATGTTGTTGAGATTTTTGTTGTTTTGTTTTTGCTTTTTCTACATTTCATTTGACTAAATCTAAGATCCAATGAAAGGCCACATGTTGGAGCTGGCTGATAGGTGCCTTAATTTTCTTTTAATTTATAGGTGTGACTCCATCTCTCTCAAACCTTTATTTTCCTTGAAGTTAACTGTTGAAGAAACTGGAACGCTTAATTCCATAGTTTCCCACTATCTGGATTTTGCTAACTGCATCCACATGGAATCTTTTAACATGTTCCTCTGTCTTCCATATTTTCTCTAGAAGATGCTTGATCAGAATCAGCATCTCTGATTTTGGGGGGTTTTTTTGGCAATACTACTTTAAGTATGATGTTAGCTTTAAGATTTTGTAGATGCCCTTGATTATCAGGTTGAAAAAGTTCCCTTCTATTCCCAGTTTGCCGTGAATTTTCTCAGGAATGGCTATCGAACTTTGTCAAATACTTACTTCTGAGATGATATTATGGTTTTTCTTTTACAATCAACTAGTACGGTAAATTATATTGATTTTGAATGTTAAGCACCCTTGCATGCCTTGGATAAACACCATTTGCTCATTTTAGTACTCTTATTATACATTGCTTGTTTCCATTTGCTAATATTTTGAGTATTTTTGCTTCTATGCTTATGAGGATATTAATCTGTAGTGTTCTCTATTGTAGTATCTTTGTCCGATTTTATCATCAATCTAATCTCATAAAAAGAGTTACATGCTCCCTTTTCCTCCATTTTTTAAAGATTTTTGTGTACAGTTTTTGTTTTTTTTTTTCCTTAAATATGATAGACTTCACCAGTGAAGCTGTCTGGGGCTTCTCTGTAGAGAATCAATCATTTCTTTAACTGATGTACAGTGACTTAGACTTTCTATTGCTTTTGAGTCAGCTTTGGTAATCTGTGCATTCCAAAGAATTTTTCCATTTCACCTAAAGTTGTTGAATTCATTGGCATAAAATTATGCACATTATCTTTTTAATATCTATACTCCCTACAGTGATGACACCTCTTCCATTCCTGATACTGGTAACTGTGTCTTCCCTTTTCCTTAATTAGTCTCACTAGAGGCTTATCAATTTTATTTCTCTTTTAAAGAACCAGCTTTTGGGGCGCCTGGGTGGCGCAGTCGGTTAAGCGTCCGACTTCAGCCAGGTCACGATCTCGCGGTCCGTGAGTTCGAGCCCCGCGTCGGGCTCTGGGCTGATGGCTCGGAGCCTGGAGCCTGTTTCCGATTCTGTGTCTCCCTTTCTCTCTGCCCCTCCCCCGTTCATGCTCTGTCTCTCTCTGTCCCAAAAATAAATAAAAAACATTGAAAAAAAAAATTAAATAAATAAATAAATAAATAAATAAATAAATAAATAAAGAACCAGCTTTTGATTCCTTTGATTTTCTCTAAGGTCTGTCGATTTTCTATTTAACTGATTGGTGTTCACCTTTTTATTTCTTTCTTCAATCTAAGTTATATTTCTCTATTTCCTTAATTAAGGTAGAAGCTTAGGGCATTAATTTGAGATTTTTCTTCTTTCCTAATATACGTATTTAATGCTACAAGTTACTCTTAAAAACTGATTTAACTGTAGGCCCCAGATTTTGATATGTTGTAATTTCATTTTCATTCAGTTTAAAATATATTCCAATTTCGTCTGAGATTTCTTCTTTGACTCATGGGTTATTTACAAAAGTGTGGTTTAAATTCCAAATATTTGGGTTCTTCCCAGACTTACTCTGATGATTCCTTCAACAATTTATGAAAGTTTGTTTTATGGCTTATCATATAACCTATATTGGTGCATACTCCACATGCTCTTGAAAAAAGTTTGTAACTTGCTTTTGTTTGGTGGAATATTCTGTAAATGTCACTTAGGTCAATTGGTCAATCAATAGTGTCTAAGTCTTCCACACCTTTAATGATTTTCTGTCTACTAATTCTATTAATGACTGAAAGGAGTTTTATGTAATTGTGGTTTGTAAGTTTCTCCTTTCCATTCTGTCAGTGTTTGTTTCACATGTATTGGAGGTCTGACATTGGGTGCTTAAATCTTTAAGATGGTTTATCTTCTTGTAACCCCTTTTTACCAATTTGAAATTTCTCTTTATCTCAGACAATATTTCCTACTCTGAAATCTAGTGATTATGATTAGAGTTTGCAGGGTATGTCTTTTTCTATCATCTTTTAATTTATCTAGGTCTTCGTACTTAATGCGTTTTGTCCACAGCACAGATTTGGTTCTTAAATTTCTTTATCCAGTCTGACAATCTACCTTTTAATTGAAATCTTTAGACTATTTCCACTTGCTGTAATTGATATGGTTGGCTTTAGATTGATGATCATATTAACTGTTTTTACTACTTGTATTGTCTGTTCCTATTTTTTAGGCTTCACTGAATTTAATATTTTTTAACATTCCATTTTGTCACTACTATTAACTTATTTAGTTACACATCTTTTTTTCAGCGATTCCTCTAGTGTTTACAACATGTAACTTTAACTCATCTCTATCTACATTTAAGTAATATCATACTATTCGATGTATAATGTAAATCCTTATAATGATATACTTCTATGCCCCACTCCCTGCTATGCACTATTTTCATCATACACACTACTTCCACATTATCATAAACATTACATTATTTTTGTTTTAAACAGTCAATAGCTCTTGTTAAATAACAGTGCTGAGATATAATTTATATACCACATAATTCACTCATTAAATGTAAAATTCAATAATTTTAATACATTTACAGTTGCCCAACCATCACTAAAATCCAGTTTTAGAACATTTCTATCAATCCACAAAGACCCCTTGTATTCATTTCCAGTCAACCCTTATTCCCACTCCCACTCTCAAGTAACCACTACTCTACATCTATCTCCGTCAACTTGGCTTTTCTGGACATCTCACAAAATCAATCTTTCCATATGGCTTCTTTCACTTAACATAGTTTTTGAAAAGGTTCATCCATCCATGTTGTAGCACGTGTCAGTAATTCATCCTTTTTATTGTGGGACAGTATTCTATTACATGGCTATGTCACTTTTTATTCATCCACTTACCAAGTGGTGGACATTGGACTGTTTCCATTTTTTGGCTATTATGAATAATGCTGCCATGAACATTTGCGAACAAGTGTTTCTGTGGACATATTTTCACTTCTCCTAGGTATATACCTAGGAGAATTGCTCAAATGAATCCTTATGAATATGTTTAACATTTTGAGGAACTGCCACATGTTTTCCACAGCAGCTGTACCATTTCCCACCAGCAGCATATAACAGTCCCATTTTTTCCTTATCTTCACCAATACTTATGACTATGTTTTTAGTTACAGCCGGCCTAGTGGGTATGAAGTGAATATCTCATTGCGTTTTGATATGCATTTCCTTAATGATTAACAACGCGGAACATCTTGGCTATGCTTATTGACCATCCATATATCTTTGGAGATTGCTCAAATTGTTTCTGATGAGGAATCTGCTTTCATACTTACTGTTGCTCTTCTGCATTTAATGTGTCTTTCTTCTCTAGCTGCTTTAATATTTTTCTCTTTACTTATTTTGAACAATCTATATACGGTTTTATTTTACTTGTGCTTGGGTTTGCTGAGCTTCTTTTTTTTTAATTTTATTTTTTTAATTTACATCTAAGTTAGTTAGCATATAGTGCAACAATGATTTCAGGAGTAGATTCCTTAATGCCCCTTACCCATTTAGCCCAACCCCCACTCCCACAACCCCTCCAGCAACCCTCTGTTTGTTCTCCATATTTGAGAGTCTCTTATGTTTTGGTCCCCCTCCCAGTTTTTATATTTTTGCTTCCCTTCCTTATGGTTCATCTGTTTTCGTATCTTAAAATCCTCATATGAGTGAAGTCATATATTTGTCTTTCTCTGACTAATTTCGCTTAGCATAATATCCCCCAGTTCCATCCACGTAGTTGCAAATGGCAAGATTTCATTCTTTTTGATTGCTGAGTAATACTCCATTGTATATATATACCACATCTTCTTTATCCATTCATCCATTGATGTACATTTGGGCTCTTTCCATACTTTGGCTATTGTTGCCAGTGTTGCTATAAACATGGGGGGTGCATGTGTCCCTTCGAAACAGCACACCTGTATCCCGTGGATAAATGCCTAGTAGTGCAATTGCTGGGTCGTAGGGTTGTTCTAGTTTCAATTTTTTGAAGAACCTCCACAGTGCTTTCCAGAATGGCTGCACCAGTTTGCATTCCCACCAACAATGCAAAAGAGATCCTTTCTCCACATCCTCACCAACATCTGTCATTGCCTGAGTTGTTAATGTTAGCCATTCTGACAGGTGTAAGGTGGTATCTCATTGTGGTTTTGATTTGTATTTCCCTGATGATGAGTGATGTTGAGCATTTTTTCATGTGTCAGTTGGCCATCTGTATGTCTATTGATGTCTTTTGCCCATTTCTTCACTGGATTATTTGTTTTTTGGGTGTTGAGTTTGATAAGTTCTTTATAGATTTTGGATACTAACCCTTTATCTGATATGCTGTTTGCAAACATCTTCTCCCATTCCGTCAGTTGCCTTTTAGTTTTGCTGATTGTTTCCTTCACTGTGCAGAAGCTTTTTATTTTGATGAGGTCCCAATAGTTCATTTTTGCTTTTGTTTCCCTTGCCTCCGGAGAGGTGTTGAGTCAGAAGTTGCTGCAGCCAAGGTCAAAGAGGTTTTTGCCTGCTTTCTCCTCTAGGATTTTGATGGCTTCCTGTCTTACATTGAGGTCTTTCATCCATTTTGAGTTTATTTTTGTATGTGGTGTAAGAAAGTGGCCCAGGTTCATTCTTCTGCATGTCGCTATCCAGTTTTCCCAGCACCACTTGCTGAAGAGACATTGTCTTTATTCTATTGGATATTCTTTCCTGCTTTGTCAAAGATTAGTTGACCATACGTTTGTGGGTCCATTTCTGGGTTCTCTATTCTGTTCCATTGATCTGAGTGTCTGTTCTTGTGCCAGTACCATACTGTCTTGATGATTACAGCTTTGTAATACAGCTTGAAGTCCAGGGTTCGCTGAGCTTCTTGAAAATTTGTGTTTATAGTTTTGGAAAGTTTTTGATCATTTCTTCTTCCATTTTCTTCCTCTTTTTTTTTTTTTAAACATTTTTATTTATTTTTGAGAGAGAGAGAGAGACAGAGTACAAGTGGGGGAGGGACAGAGACAGAAGGAGACACAGAATCTGAAGCAGGCTCCAGGCTCTGAGCTGTCAGCACAGAGCCCAACATGGGGCTCAAACCCACAAACCACAAGATCATGACCTGAGCTGAAATATGATGCTTAACCGACTGAGCTAATCAGGTGCCCCTCTTCTCCTTTTCTTCAGAGATTCCAACTGCTCATATGTTAGCCTACTCAATGTGTCTCACAGGTCACAAATATTTTTTTAAATTATTTTTTCTGTGTTTCATTTTGGATAAATTCTATTGCTCTATCTTCAAGTTCACTAATGTTCCTATAATGTCTACTCTCTAACATTAATCTCATCCAGGGCATTTTTCATTTCAAGCACTGTAATTTTTATCTCTAGAAGTTAGATTTGTACTTTTCTAAATATCCTTCATGTCACTACTTAACTTTTTGGATATATGGGCTATAGTTATAATAACTGTTATGTCCTTGTCTGCTAATTCTAACATCTGTTTCCGGTCTAAGTCAGTTTTGATTGATTTGTCTCCTCACTCTAAATTGTGTTTCTCTTCTTCTTTACATGCCTAGTAATCTCTGACTGAATGGCAGACACTGTGAATTTTATCTTGTTGGGTTCTGGACATTTCTGTTTTCCTATTGATATTCCTGTGCTTTTGGGGGGCACCTGGGTGTCTCAGTTGGTTGAGTGTCCTACTCTTGATTTTGGCTCAGATCACGATCTTTTGGCTTGTGAGATGGAGCCCAGTGTCAGTCTCTGCGCCAACCGAGCAGAGCCTACTTGGGATTCTCTCTGCCCCCTCCATGCTCACACTCACTCTCCCTCTCAAAATAAATAAATAAAACATTACAAAAAAAATATTCTTGTGCTTTGTTTTGTGAGGTAGTTAAGTTACGTGGAAACAGTTTGATTCTTTCTGGTCTTGCTTTTAAGATCTGTAGTAGGGACCAGAGCAGTGTTTATTCTGGTCCTAATTATTACCCACTACCGAACCAAGATATAACCTGAGTATTCTACCCAATGCCCTATAAATCATGAAGCTTTCCATTCTGGCTGGTATAAACAAGCCAGTGCGAGCACTGGATACAGTTCCTTCCAAACCTATCACATAGTTCTCGGAGTTCCCTCATATGTATCTGTTGATCAACTGTCTGCTGAATACCCAAAGGGAACCACAGGTATGGTGCTGTCTGTCCTCTCCAGTACACTGTCCTACACTGTCCTGTAAACTCAACCCACCCTAGTCTTCCACAGTCTCAGTTTATAGAGTCCTTCGGACTCCAAGTGGGTCCCTCACCCCTGAGCTACAGCCTAGAAACTCTCTCTAGGCTAGAAGCTAGGATAACAACAGGGCTCATGCCATTTGTTTCCCATTTTGTCAGAGATTGCTGGCCTTCACTACCTGGTAGCCAGTATCTTGAAAAGTTTTTTTTCTTTCTTTCTTTCTTCTATATGGGAGAGTTAATCAGTGCCCACTAATCCATCTTGGCCAAAAGTACAAGTTCAAAGTCACACACCATTTTTAATAACCATTCTAACACAAGAAAATACGTAAGTGTGGGATAATAATTAGTCTTTAGTGAACTCTACTGCATTACCATTTCTTAGTCTGGATTTTCTTGGTTTCTAAATTCTGAGGATGGAAGACCCTTTCACATATTTTTTAAATGCTGAAGTCCTAATATCTCAGCGAGATGTGACCAATGGCTGCATATCACACAGTAGATGCTCATTAAATATGAACATCATTACTTTTTTCTTCCAAGAAATTAACCAGGAAAGCCTCTAAATTTCCTGCTTAGAAATTATTGCTTTTGGAAACAAGAGATCACAATTCAAAGAAATTTAACTGTAAACTGCATGTGTAAAACTGCCTTTAGCAAAAGGCTATCATTGTGGTTGCTTAAAATACAGTAAAATTAACACTAAGATCATACTTCTGTGTCTTCCTTCTCTCTCGACTCCTACATTTCATATACCTGTTTCTAAAGAACCTTCTTTCCTCCTCTCAGAGCCATCTTTACCTTTTAGTTCCCACAGCCACCACATCTGCTAAAGCCTTTACCAATCACCCAAATATTTCCAAAGCCTCACAGGCTATTTGTCTCCAGTCATTCAGCCCTTAAATCTATCAGGCTTATTGCCACCATATTAAACTTCCTAAAATATTCTGCTTTTATAATTTCTTTCTCATAAATTTTCTATTTCATTTTATTATTTTAGTATAAAAGTTAAAATTCTTTGGTATTATATTAGTCACATTTTTTTAATAGAAGACAACAGGAATTACTGTTTTAGTTCACATCCCTGAAGACTCATAAACACACCCATATCCACTTCAATCTAGTAGCTTTTAAAGAAACACCTAACTAACTCCTCAGTTCCTATTTCTAAAACAAACAACAAAATACCAAGTTTATCAAAGCAGTACTAAGATAATGGATTGCCCTTACCAGTGCCTGGCTAACATTTCCTCCGGTGGCTAGGGATTTGAAATGGCTGCTGTTATAGACCAACTGAACTTCTGAGATCTCCACTGTTTCCAATTCCTCTTGAGTCTGCCGGTCGATCACATGCAACTTCTCCACGCTGTCCAAGAGCACAACTGTACGTGAGTTTATCCACTGCAAATCAAGCACACCACAAAACAAACGTGAGGCCCATCCCACATCATTCAAGACAAAAAGGAAGCCTGGCCACTCAGGTTAAATTACGTTGAGGATTTTATCCATTCAGTAACTTGATAACAATCACAGCAAGAACTACTCTGGTGACAGTAGTGGCTACACTGTGGTGGGTGACAGTGCACAACACAGTATTGAGTCTGACAGTGTTAAAATGACTCCTAGTATTTAAAAAAGGTAACTAAGAGCTTTAACAGATATATTACAGGATATGTTAGTTTCAGTACAATTATAAGGTACACTGGCACAAATGACTTAAGGAAAATGACAAAATATGCATTTCTTGTGTTTCTGATGTTAATTTTTAAAAAGGGCAAACAAACCTCCTAAACCTAGGTGGTCAAATGATTGTTAGCGTTTATATATGTTTTAAAACAGAAGCTGTTTAAAACATGTATTTCCTTTAAAACCTCCCTACCAATTATGGGAGAGTCCTTTGCTTTTCTATTTCTCTATGTTCCAAATTTTCTTTAATAAGTACTATTATAATTTTAGAATAACTTAATAATATTAAAAATCTTCTGAAGGATGCCATTTTTGATAAATTTCTTGGGTTTTATATAAGATTTCTTATTTTCAAAATGATTTTTTTTTTTTAATTTCAATCCTTCCCCAGGAAATAAATGGAGTTTTAAAAGCTGCTCAATTAGAATTCTAAATAAGCCAGAATAGAGTGCTTCTCCTACACTCTCTCTGGCATTCATGTTGTTTTATTTATATGACCTATTCCATGTCATCAGAGATTATCTGCATAATGCCATATAAAAAAAAACAAGTTAAAGTGGATACATTTTAACATGCTGAAAATGCACTCTGTCACCGTATAGTGGCTACTGTAAGGGAAGGGTGTTTCTCTGTTTTGGTTTTCCCCCCAAAAATTATTGCTAACAGGGAGTTTGATACTCAAGACTTTACAAAGAGCACTTACAAGGTGCTCTCTTCATTATTTTAAAAAACAAAGTATCATTTAGGAAAGACACATTATTAGCCTTATACAACCTTAGTGCTAGTTTTTATTTTTTATTTTTTACAGGGAGAAAAATCTAACGGTCATACATTTTACACAGAGATCATCAGTTTTGAAAAATATTTATCATCCTATTTTTTTTAAGGAGGGTATACATCTGTTCTTTATTTACCATTCCACTTATCAGTCAGAACCAGTGTTGCTATCTTCTTTGTTTGGATTTTTATAAAGATAGGCTCCTTTCACAAATACAAGCAAGATCACCATCTAGGTAATTCAAGTCAAAAATTACTTAGATATCTTCACAGAATACAGGAGAAAAAGAATACCTGAATCCAGATTACCACTTATCTGTAAAATATCTTATTTGAATTTTTACAGACAGGTTTGGAACTCTTTGCAGCATCAAATATGAAAACAAATCATAGTAATAATTAATAGATTTGGCTAAGTTTTAGCCATGTTCACAATTCTGTTTTTTAAAATAAATTTTTTATTTTTACTACAGTTTTAGATTTACAGAAAAATTGAGGACAGTGCAGAGATTTCTCTTACGGTCCTGCACACAGTTTCCCCTACTATTAATTTCTTGTATCAGTACAGTTGCCAAAATCAATATTGATACATAGTTTTAACTGAGATCCATACTTCATTTAGAGTCGCTTCATTTTTATCTAATGTCCCTTTTCTGTCTCAGGCTCTCATTCAGGGAACTGCATTACATTTAGTTGTCACGTCTTCTTAGGCTCCTCTTGGCTATGACAGTTTTTTTTTTATACTTCCCTTGTTTTCGATAACTTTAACAGTCTTGTTTTGTTTTAGAGAGAGAGAGCACACAAACAGGGGAGAGGAGCAGAGGGAGAGAGAAACAATCTCAAGCAGGCTCCACACTCTGTGGAGCGGATGTGGGGCTCGATCCCACAACCCTGGGATCATAATCTGAGCCAAAATCAAGAGTTGGATGCTCAACCGAGCCACCCAGGTGCCCCAACTTTAACAGTTTTAAAGAGCACTGGTCAGGTATTTTTTAGAATGTAATTCATTCAGGATTTGTCTAGTGCTTTTCTCATGAGTAGACTCGAGCTATATAGGTTTTTGGAAAGAAGACCATAGAAATAAAGTGTCATTTTAATTACATCATATTAGATGCTTTCACAGGTCACCTGGTTAAAACAGAGAGAATGACAAAGAGTGTCAGCAGGCTTAGCAATTATTTCGAAGATTAGACCCTCACGACTGCAACTGCTGACATTGTTGTAAACAAGCCTTTTAATGGTAACTTGTAAAGCAATGCAGTTAGTGTCGCATCATGGGTAAGCCATAGGACAAATGAAAACACCTACTGCCCTCCTGTTCAGAGAATGGCTACTTGTGGTCAAGGGAAAATTTTCCAGGGACAGAATTACACGCAGATTTTAGAAGTGCCATATCTCAAATATCTTAAACAGAAGTAATGATGAAGAATTCTAGGAAACTGTTAGATAATTCAACAGGGGCTCTGGTGATGACAAAGACACTGATGTCTTACATTCATGAGAAGAACTTGAACAAAATTACTTTATGAAATGAGTATGGAAAAAAGTATTATTTCTAAATTTATAGTCTATATGTGAGATGAAAAGACAATGTGCAACTAAATTAATAAACTGTATATTATAAAGAAAAGATCATTTCATCTATATCCTAAAAAGTTACATATCATCGAGTTAGGGGAGTAACTTTTTTTAGCCATTTTATTAGAAAAATGAGGCACTGTCTCTTATCTAAGGTTGCCTATATTCATGCATATATAGAATATTTCACTGGATATTGATATGCCAAAAGGATTAATGACAGAAACCTAGAAATATTATAATTACACTACTTACAAAATGGACACACCATTTGAAAAAGGAAAGATAAAATTTGATACAAAAAAGACATACTCTCTTTTTTTAAACCAACAAGTTGCTCAGGAAGGACTGAGAGGTATCGTATAGAGAAAATTCTGCTAAGCTTTTAGCCACGAAAATTACATAAACTCCTGAACCAATTAGTACAAGCCCAAAAGTACAAAAGTGTGTTTACCAAGAAAGCCAGGCAATGATCTTTAAGAAATCCACCCAAATTCTTCTGAACACCCCTTTGAACTAATCAGGACATCAGAGAAAACTTTTCCTAATCCTGTCGGTGTTCAACAGGACATAAGGCTGAAAGGCAATTAAAAATATGATGGCATCACACCAAACTCAGACTCCATTCAGTATAAACAGAACTTCACTTCTGTCCATATTTTACATAATCCTAAAGGTCATGGTTCATGACAGAAATCCTGGTAGCTCAAATACACCACGGACTCAAAACAATTACATGAAATGAATGGGGCACATCAATGTGAATAATACTCACAGTGAAGTTGATGAGGTCATAGTAGAGGTGAAGATGCTTTTGCTTAGTAACATGTATTGCTCCAGACTCATCTCTCTTCACCTGATGATGAAATAAAAACACCTAAACACCAGCTGCTTTTTGAGGGACTTGTTTTTAGGTACTTAATTATACTCCACCTAGAAAATGATTTCCATTCACATTATGGATAAGCCCAGAAATACTGGCAACTACAGAAACTATTACGCAAATGAAAAAAAACATTCACACCATGATCTGTAGTGAAATCCAAGGCATATGTGACAGTGGTCTAGTTGTCAGTACTTTATGTATTTTCACTCTACTATAATTCAGAACAAACTAACCTCATCCCATCAGTGACTGTACTTAGCTAGAGTTAAGCATAAAATGGGATTGACAACATGGTGTGATAGTCAAACAGGTCATTAAAAAAAAAAAAAACAAGAAGGAGGCTGTGACAAAACTAGACTTTTCTGAAGTATGCTATTACAGCTGAAATAGACCCAAAATTTCCCAAGAGAAGCTCGTGTCAATATTTTATTTACGTATATGTACATACAGTCTCTAATCTTTAATCATCCTTATAATTTGCTTTCTCTACTTCTACTCCAAGGTGACAGAGCACTGAAAAAGAGACACAGTAGTAATCCAACCCTCCTGAAATGCATGACATCCCATCCAACCTGGGTTCTCTTACACTCTCCCATAGTAGTGTTGTAGATGTCTTCCTTTCCCTTTAAGCCCCAATGTCTCTTTGCTCCAATCACTTACAGTGTTGACCTCTCCAGACACCTTAACAACTGAGACCTCTTAATGCAGGCCCTTCATGTTCTCTCATCTTTGGTTCACTAAGTCACTTCCCCTGTAAGAAATGATACTCTAGCAGAAGGAGAATGTGTTTCAGCTCCACTATTATAGCTGTGTGACCAAGGGCCAATCACTTACTCTTTCTCAGTTTCCTCCTTTGAAAAATGAAAATAAGCACCAAATTGTTCCCTATTTGGCATATGCTGAAAGTGTTTCACAAACAAACAAAACATAATGCCAACGTTACCTATTCTCCTAAGATTCACTGGAGCCCTTGCTAAAGAAAATCCCTTCATTTCTATACACTCTAAATCCCACCCTCTCCATCACTGTTTAATATTACCCCTCCCTTGCTGGCATATTCATTCACACTCCCTTTAAAGGGCCCTTTTCCTTTTGCTATCCAACATGTTTCTGACTTTTCTATCTTCAAATTAAAAAACAAAAGCAAAAAGCCTTTCCTTGATTTGTTTCTTACAGACATTTAATCATTGTCTTTCCTCTTTTGGCTAAATGCAATGATTATGTGAATTTGTTCTCCTACACACCCATTTCTTTAACAAGGCTCTACACTGTGGCTTCCACAGTGATATTGATATTGATATTCATCCCATTGATATTCAGTCCTCTGAAAAGTTTCTAATCAAGAACATTTGCATATCCAGTGGTCTTATCTTCAGTCTTCCCCCTTGATCTTTCTTTAATAATGCTATTACCCTGAAACTGACATGGTCCAGAAACCTTTCCTGTCTCCTGTGTGACACCATACCATCTTACTTCCCCTTCTACCTCTGGGTGCCTTTATTGGTGCCTTTATTCTTTGACTTTTGTTTTTTTTTCCTTTCCCTTGTGAGTGCCCACCAAGGTTATGTATGCTCTGGCTTTTGATCTTCACAGCTTCAACTACATCTCTATTCTGAAATTCTCACTTGCACTGCAGACCTGGATTGCCATCTGCCTGGAGGACATTCCCTGAGAAAACACTTAAGAATCACACCTTCACTTCTATCTCAATACATTCAAATCCTCTGTAACCCTAACCTTTCAAATAGTTCATGCTTCTAAAATGCAAAGTCAGAATCACAATGTTTCATTCATGTCCTTCAGTTTCCAGATGCAGTAAGATAAGAAGCTTCATCTTTCCTTTAAAGTGTCATCCCTAACTCTCACTGCAACCAAGCATCCTTGTCTAAAAACCTCACACCTGCTTTGACACAAGAACAAAACGCTCCATTTCCCTGCTACCACCTATAATCTATTCTTTCTCCTACTTCTACATTGATCTTCCTAAAATACCACTTTAATCACATCTTTATCTCTTTAATTACCTAAGAACCTGTGACAACTCCTCATTACCAATATAGGCCAATTATGTAAACTAGATCAGGGGGTCACCAAACTTTTCTGTAAAAGGCCACGTAATAAATATTCTAGGTTCTGTGGACTATACAGTCCTGTAACAACTGCTCATTCCTGCCACTGTAGTGTGAAAGCTGCCACAAATAATACATAATCAAATGGGCATGACTGTGTTCCAATAAAACTTTATTTAAAAAACAAGCAGTTGGCCAGATTTGGTACACAGGCTTTTGTTTGCCACACCGAATAAAAATCTACACCATATATTCAACTTTATTTTCCACAGGTTTCTCACTCTCATTAAACATTTATTAAGCATCGACTACATATAGGCACTGTCCTCATTGCTGGAATCCTTAGACTTATGGAGCTTTCACTCTAATGATGAAGAAAAATATTAGACATGTAATTTTAAAAGTGCTGAATATTACCAAAGGAGAACACAGAAGGTCTTATGGGTGTATGTAGCAGGGAACAGTTCAGGAAGTCATGGAAGACAATGTTAATCATTATTTAGGTAGGATAAAGCGGAAGAGAGCACAGAGCTTCCCTGGCAGAGGTGAGAGCATATGCAAAGACACCAAGGCTAGCACCTGGTTAGAAAGCTCTGCCAGAGCCACAGCTAAAAGAAATGTCAGTGGTTTAGGCTAGGGAAGCAGCCATGGGGGAGTAAAAAAAAAAAAAAAGGGGGGGGGGAATAAATTCAGGAGATGTTGGAGACAGAGTCAAAAGGAAGCACTGAAGAAGCAGAAATGAAAGGAGAAAGGGAAGTGAAAGGCAACCCCTGGGTTTCTAGCTGGAGAAACTAGGTGAACAGTTGTGTCCTTGCTTCACTGAGCTAGGAAACCCAAGAAGAGATTATGTAGACATTCTTACCTCTATAACTTCAGATCATCTTATTTCTCCCAATATGCATATCCACCCCTCCTGTGATATTGGCCATATATCCTTCATAGAGTCTTACAGGGCCTACCCAGTCCATACAAATCTCTCCATACTCTGAACTTACATCAACTTTTAGTTCTCATCACATAGCTGAATCCTTAAACATAGTGGTCTCCCTAGTAGTAATGAGCATACTGGTTTTGTCTCTCCAACAATACTTGAAGTTATGTGAAAGAAGAAATGTTTGAGACTTCCTTCAACTGTGTCTATGTCCATCAGTGTAGAGAGCACAGAACGTGACCAACGATACCTGTTGTCTAATAAATACAGCATATGTAGATAGGTAAGCCTTTAATAGACACATGAACATTCATATATTTATACATACACATAAACCATTATTTGTTGGTCAAAGGAGTTGGAACTGAGGAATACACCATGAAGGGGCACGGAGCTGAGGTGATCAGTTGTTTTCCGTGTTAGTCACTAAAGCCCTAAATTAAAATAAATGATCACTCTCTCTCCAAAGAATTATAATAGCATATTTCTTTGACACAATCAATATTAAATCACTGGTAAATCAGGAAAAAATATTATGATAAAAGACTTTTTAACAAATCTAGTATCATATCAGGATTTACCAACAGAAAATGAACAACATCTCCTCTGCAGAAGGCAAGCATGGGATTCACGTAATTATGCACTGCCACAAAGTGCCAGGCCAGCAACGGAACACTGGAAGGATCCATCTAAGTGAAGAGAAGGCCAAAAAAAACAAAAAAACAACAAACCATCACAGTTAACAGACAGCAAGAAAAAGAGAAAATTAATTAAAAACAGCATCTGACTACTGTTCCTTGATAAAACATCTCCCAATTTCTCATTACAATTCCAGTGAAGCAGGAACTGACTGGGAGGTGTCATGAG
Source organism: Panthera uncia (assembly GCF_023721935.1). Lineage (NCBI taxonomy): Eukaryota > Metazoa > Chordata > Mammalia > Carnivora > Felidae > Panthera > Panthera uncia. The sequence goes on from NC_064810.1 coordinate 80,642,226, forward strand.
GGTACTTTCTGGGTTGATGCTAATCTTGACAGAGGTTTGGGCTACAAAAGTATATACATTTGTTAAGGTTCAGCAAATGTATATTCAAGATGTATGCATTTCATTGCAAGTAAATTCTACACCAAAGGAGAAACAAATATTCAACTCTAGCTAAACATAATAATGTATGTTGCATATTTAGGCAAAAGAGTGTTTACTTCTGCAATTTAGTTGGAAATACATTTAAAATAAGTGGTGGGTGGACAGAGAGATGGCTAAATATATAATAAAGTAAGCTATTAATAACAGAATTTAGATAGTAGGTATGCAGGTGTTCAATGTAAAATTCTGTTTCTTTTTTTGAAAATGTTAACATTGGTAAAAACGATAAAAGACATATAGGAAGATGCAAACACATACCACCATGATAAACCTCATTTAGCCAGGGAAGCTTAGGTTTCTTAGGTTTAAGAAATGGAGGGAGGGCAGGGTGGGTGATGGGTATTGAGGAGGGCACCTTTTGGGATGAGCACTGGGTGTTGTATGGAAACCAATTTGACAGTAAATTTCATATATTAAAAAAAAAAAAAAAAAAAAAAAGAAATGTTAACGACAATCTAAGCTAGCTGCACCATCTGAAAGAGCAGATCTGCTTCCCCAGGGACCCAGAGATACACAAGAGTACCAACAAACAAACAGAAGAGTGATCTCCCTCAGTATCGGCACTGCGTTTGCAATTAGTCTTGGCTCTGTACCATCGTTCTCCATCTCATCCTATCAATACCTCTCCTCACATATACACTGGAAGGTCACAAATCTCTGAAAACAACCAAGCAGGAAAAGAAAAGGAAACTGGGGTATGCATAATCGATTCTGGGAAGTATCATCCCCCAAAGTAAAATACTAGGCAGAAGCCAAAGAAAGCACAAGTAGTAGCAATTTATGCTAGATCTTATGATGGGGTGTTCTCTATCTGTAGTTCAGTAGCAAAGCAGCAGCTGTTTATGAGAGAACAACTTAAAACAATAAAGGTAGAAAATTAAAAGTCTCATGATCCCAGAACACCGCTCTAGTCACCAGTTTATGCTGCTTTGGTCACATGAAGGTTAAGTCCAGACAAATGATCTTTGGAGCAGTGACTTCCATTCTACCTCATTTTCTAACAATCTCACAGAATTCACCACATACAAGTCCTTTTCCCCCTCCTGGATTGGTCTTTTTGCTAATAAGATGGAGAGGTTTACTCACCCGTCCATAGGGAAAAGTCATCCACACTTTCAAGGATGGTTTCAATCCAATAACCAGTATCTTTAGAAGAAAAATGTATTTTTAATGTTTATAATTTTCTATTTTGGGTACTCAAAGCCTCTAAAAGTTATGAGTTTCACCTTCTAAATACACTGACCTTTGTTAACGATGCCATGGCCAATAAGGAAAACTGTGTGATGGGATGATCTTTCAACTCGGGCTTAGAATGAAGAGGCTCAATACAGCAAACTTCACCCTTGGAACCACTGAACAGACACCTAGATTCACACGTTCTCACTCCCATCACTCTCCTGCAAATGTAACCAAAACATTCAGAATTGATTTAGTAATGAGATTCAAGACACTACCATCTCAAGCATGGACTATTACAGTAGCCTCCTAACTCCTATTCTTGCCTCCAACAATCTAACTCCGTAAGACAGCAACACAATCTCTGTAATGTAGAAGTCAGATTTATCACTCTTCTAAAAACAGCCCAATGCCTGGCCACTGTACATAAAATAAAATCCAAACTCTTTACAATTTTTTAAAAGTTCCTATATGATCTGGCTCCTAACTTCACTGCTCTCCCACTACTGCCAAAGTCACGCTCCAGTCACAACTGCCTTCTTCCCATTGTTCTAGCAAGCCAAATTTGTGCTTGCTTCAAGCCTTTGTGCTCAAACATCCCTCTGCCTAGAACACTTCTTTGCATTTGTTGACCAGATTATCATTCAGGTCTTTACTCAAGTGTCACCTTCCTGAATTATCTTCAGGTGCACTCCAGCAAGCTGACTGGTCTTATTCTCTTCACAGCACTCATAACTATCTGAACTTACCTCATTTATGTGTTCATTTATTGTCTGTATCCCTACCCCAGCCCCAACTAGAAAGTAAGTTCTATCAGAGGAGCAACCTTGTCTGGTTCACAGCTGCAAGTCTGGTGCCTAGAACAATGTCCACCCATAGGAGATGCTCAACAAATATTAGCAGAATTAACAGTACTTTGTAAGCAATTACCTTGTGCTTAGCAGTGTTAGAAAGTATAAGAAATATAAGAAACATAATCCTTACTCTGAAAACTTATGGAAACACAGTACACATTGAATTTTATGTTCTACTTATTTTTTAAAACTCTGCCTTATAATTATTCTCCCATGTATCTAAACAGTCTGTACTCTTAAAGAGAAATAGGGCAATTGGAAGGTAATAAAAACCTTTCTACACCTGTCTGTTAGGGTTATAATCACCTAGACCTGAAGCCTAAACCAAAATTAGTGACATACTCCAGAATTATGGTTCCTAAGCCTAACAGCTCATATGAATTCCTTGGGGAAGAGTTCAGCATCCCAACTCAGACCTACTGAGATAGAATTTTGGGACACCAGGCCTGGAGCTCCAAATGTTCTATATGCCTCCCAGGTCACGATAATATACAGACATAACCTATTTTCAATCACATGGGTTTTCCAGACCTCTTCATGTTTAACTTCAAGTCATTAAACCAGAGTTAGTCTCTTGATTTCATTTCTCAACAAATGTCCATTAGTCTCTTACTTAAATGTCAATTCAAAAACAGAGCCTCCGCTGTCATTGCAAATTGCAAGAGTTGGATCATCTGTAAACTAAACAGAGAAGAAATTAATTTCTTACAGATTTTTCAACAACCAGTCAAGTATCAAAAAGGTAAGGGAAAAAATTTTCACATTTTAAAAATCTAAAAACAAACATATTCAATAGCATTTGAAATCACCTAAACTTGATTTAGCTCATCATCCTAAATATTCAGAATAAAAATGACTCACTATCTTCAAAAAACTGAGGCTTTAAAAAAGTAAAACCACCTTCGATCAGGATAAAAGAAAAATAAAAACTATGACTCATATAAGCCCTAAAGTTTTCCACTTGGTTTCTTAATGTTAACTTTTTCTAACATGCTATTAAACTGAATAGGATACACTGGATACATTTGCAGTTGTCTAGTTTCCAAGAACAAAGACACAGTGAAAGATATTTGCTATCTTTGGGAAATAAATTTGAATATGTCTTCTATATAACTGAAGAATTAACCCATTTAAAATAGTTGAACTTTTTATGTAACTCTACCAAAAATGTGCTTCCACCTGATCTTTGACAGGGTATACCTCAGTTATTATTACCTACTCTGGAAAACCCAAAATAACGAATAATGTTCACAATGACAGACTTAAGGGCTTATGAGGTATGGTAAATATGAATGCTGTATGATACAAAAGTGAGTAACCTGAGTCATTTATAGTGACTAGTCTCCCTAACCCCATAGGTTGGTAAGCCATCCCAAAGCGCATGTCTTCATCCTCTTAGTCAGGGACAGTTGAGGTACCGGAGGCTACTGTAAAATTATTTTTCCTCAACCCCACACACAACCATAACAAAGAAGACCCACACCTGTGCTTTCAACTCTCCTAGCTGAGCAACTGCCAGAGTGGGAGGTATATACCTGGAATGTAGGAAAAGCAGTTGAACTTGCAGTTTTATTAGTCTTCTACTTATATGTATGTGTTTTGTAATGTACTTAAATATTAGTACAGTAGTACATTCATAATATTTCTTAAAAAAAAAAATATATATATATATATATATATATAAAGGATGTAATCCCAAATTGTTATTGATGGTACACAGGGTTAAGTTTGGAGAACAATGAGTAAGAGTACTAAAGCACACATGGCCGTTGTCAATCCAAGACCCAGGAAGTATTCAACCATATACATCACTTGCTACTTCTTACTGCAATGTCCAATCTCAAGCAAAACAATGGCTACTACTTCTATGCTTTTAAGTTTATTTTGAGAGACGGGGGTGGGGAGAACATGTGTGCACCCACGAGTGTGAATGGGACAGGGAAAGAGAGGGAGAGAAAGAATCCCAAGCAGGCTCCATGTTGTCAGCACAGAGCCTGATGTGGGACTCAATCTTACAAATTGTGAGATCATGACCTGAGCTGAAATCAAGAGTTGGACGCTCAACCAACTGAGCCACCCAGGTACCCCTGACTTGTATGCTTTTCACCTCGGCTGTATTCCTCTCTTTCCTGTCGGCCTTTATCTCTTCTGTTTCCTATTGTTTCTCTCAAGGATTTTGCTTTTTGCTGTAAATGGACTATCCTTTTACAAACACCACCAATTAGTTATTCCTTCAAGCAAACATTTATTGAGCAGCTACCATGCATAACACAAAAATAAATGAGAAACAGATTCTAGTTTCAAAAATCTTCATCTATTAAAGGATGTAAGACATAAAAACAAACAACTATAACATTTTAGAAGTTGGCACATACCATAGGAAAGGAGGTCAAGAAAAATTGCCATGATGTTCAGAAAGAGGAGAAATTCTACTTTTACTGGTCTGGTTGTTTTCGTTGTTACTAAATGCTTCAATGCTGCTCTGTCACAAAAGACTTTTATGTAACTACCCTAGATGCAGACACATAAACTCCAGATGCTTACAGACTTTAAAAAGCATATGTATGGATAAGAGAGGTCTGCTCAGCTAAGCAACCAAATGTGTACATGATTAAAATCTAGAAGATCTGATTTTAGACTTCCCTAGTTACAGTCCTTTACCTTTTATGCTTCTGAACATGGGCTTGACAGCATACAAAATCCAAAGTTCACATTGTATTTATAAATGAAATCTGTTACCTAGGTTGGTTTATTTTTTTCAGATTGTAAGGAGAAAGCCAAGATGCAAATCTTAATGCTTTTCCCTTAGAGGCCTGAAAGAAAATAAACCAACAGATGCATTTTTAAACATAACGCGAACCTTGGTTCTTTCACAGTTGGTGCCTTGAATCTCGGGTAATTCTCAACCAAGTGTCACAGAGCAACGCTGGTGGGTAAAAAGACCTTTTTAAATCTCCCCATGGTTTTCAGCAGGGTAATGCCTGTCTACTGACAACCTGTGGTCCAGGATCACATCAATGTTCTCTTTCTGCTACTCATCTATACAATAGGCTAGCCCATCTTCAGTTCTAATCTGGAAAACATCCCATTGGGCTAGTAAAAAAAACTTCATTTTCAAGGATTCTGTTTATAAAGAAATGTGCTTAAAGATGCATTCAAAAGCATAATAACTCAAATGATCAGACAAAGTAAGCAAAGATATTACCTTAATATGCAATATTGCTGTTCCTGGAGGATGAGCATCTGTTATTGATCTTAGAAGTTTTCCACTGGCCAAATCCCACATCGTGATCTACAAGACAACTAAATGCTTCAAAAACCAATTTATTGCTCTTTTTTGGACTTAAGTATCTTGCCTTCTGGCTGAAATAATCCATCCCTGGTCTATAAACATGCAGGCAAAGAACTATGAAGTTGAAACATAATTGAAGATTGCAGATCCATTAAAGCACAGGGCCTTTGTTCTGTCTTCATCTTCCCTTCATCCTGCCCAACCTACTTTTCCCTTCAGATTTCAAATATTGCTCTTATACTGAGACAAGTAAAAAACTTCTTTAATGAGTCAATCTCTTTAGCAATGGTAAACCTTATAGGAAAGGCTTACTGCCAAACTAACTAGTGATGTAGAAGTCAGAAGATGAGAAAGGCCAAACCTTACTGCTAGTTTCATAAGTAGAAAGCAATACCCAAAGAGCTATCCAGTAACACAGCGATGAGAAGACAGAAAGCAGAATATAGTATATTTAAAAAGCAGCAACAACTATCTACACTACTCTAAGGGAGTAAATTTTGGTGTCAGAGTCAGGTTGGTTTATAAAAGCTATTTACTTGTAAATATGGATAAAATAAAGTTCACGTTTACCTGTCCCTTAGCAAAGCCACAGAGAAGTCTTGAGCAGTCGTTGTTGATACTGAGGGCAGAGATGGCTCCATACTGACCTCCAACACTAGTGTTCCCCAGACAGAGTCGCAAAGCTTGATTCTGATCTAAAAAACAACATATAAAATCAGGTGAAAGAAATGAAGAGTGAAAAAAGTATAGTATTAGCTTGTTTTTAAAGACTTGGGAGGTAGCAACAATCACAAGAACCGTATGATGAAGCTACATTCATTTTAATGTATTTACTGAGTGTCTACCAGATGCTGGGCATTGAGTTAGACACTAAGAATGAAGAAAAGGGGAGCCTGGATGGCTCAGTCGGTTAAGCATCCGACTTCGGCTCAGGTCATGATCTCGCAGTTTGTGAGTTCGAGCCCCATGTTGGGCTCTGTGCTGACAGCTCAGAGCCTGGAGCCTGCTTCAGATTCTGTGTCTCTCCATCTCTTGGCCCCTCCCCTGTTCATGCTCTGTGCCTATTTGTCTCTCAATAATAAATAAACGTTAAAACAATTTTAAAAAGAAGAAAAAACCAGTTATCTACAAATAAGCATAATGTAGAACATGCTAACAATAAGTGAAAAAATCCATAAGTATCTGTAGGTCTTTGAACAAACCAACTCTTTCATCTGTCTCATTCTACAATTGTATTTCCTGCTGTTTTCAGGATGCGAGGTTATAGAGAATACCATCTTTTAAAGTAGCTCTAAAATTTCAAATATCAAAATTTATTAATTTGGAATTTGGCTGAAATTTACATTTATATTATCCATGAAGAAAAGGTTTCCTAGGGAAATTAACAATGCAAAGAAAATTACAGGGTAAACATTTAAACTACTTATTTTTCAAGCACCAACATTTGATATGCTAAAAGCAAATAATTCAAATCTCTACTAGATTAAGTTACTTAAGGGCAAAGATCTTGCCTCAATCACCTCTGATTTTCTCCAGGAGGTACTTAAATTTATTATTTAATAATTAAAAGAAATTCCTCTAATGTTCTCATAGGCAATGCTTATTTTGTATAGAGTTCATTATTGTACCTACTTGAAAACAATGAAATAAAAAATTTACGAAGTCACACCTACAGGGGGGCCTGGGTGGCTCTGTTGGTTAAGCGTCCAACTCTTGATTTCGGCTCAAGTCTGATCCCAGGGTCATGGGATCGAGCCCCCTCTGGGCCTCCACACTGGCGTGGAACCTGCTTAAGATTCTCTCTCCCTCTTCCTCTGCCCCCTTCCCCACACGCACCTGTGGTCCCACATGCTCATTCTCTCAAAAAAAAAAAAAAAAAAAAAAAAAGGCATATCTACAAATTTTAACTGTTTGGGGGAAAAACTCACCATATTTGCACAATCTGGAGTTCTATGACCTCATTTGGCAATTGCTTGTGCCTCCCTTAACTACTTACATGCTACTCTCTGGAGGTAAGTATGTCTTACTTCCACTATTAGACTATGTTCTCTCTAAGGGCTAAGATCATGAGTGAATTAACATTCCCAGAATACCAAGCCTGGTGCCTTGCACTCAAGAGGCACCTGACAATCATCTGAATAGCTTCCACATTTGCAAATCTTCTGTCTGTAAGGGTAAAACTAATTACCAGAAAGACCCTAAAGATACTCATTCTCAGATCTAGGTGGTAATACCATGTAGACCTTTTGCTTGTCCAAAGTGAATACTATACAGTTTTCTGTGTTCATAAACTGCACAAATAGCAATCCTCACCTACCAAAGGAGCTCTGACACAATTAATGGATGTATCATATCTGACACACAGAAAATATTCAGTGTTTTCTGAAACCATCTTATTTTTTTATGTTTTGAAAGTTTTTATTTAAGTAATCTCTACACCCAACATGGGGCTTGAACTCAGAACTGAAGAGCTGCATGCTCTTCCGACTGAGCCATCCAGGCACCCTTGAAATTATTTTAGATTTCAGCCTTCTAAGATGAATATTCAAAAAGGAATAAAATTCATAAATATACAAGGTCTTATGTACTTAAAAAGTCATTATCTTTACCCACATCTAGAATTATTATAATTACTGATTTTCCCCTTACTTTTTCTTTACTTAAATTCTTTTCCTCCCTCTCCCAATTTGATGCAAATTATTAAAATGTCCTTTATTCAGTTTTCCCAACTCTGAACATGACACCTCATTTTATTTTACTTTACTGAAACTGCCTGCCTACAATAGTGTTTTCCATGATCTTATCTTGTCAGGGCTGCCTTTTACAGTTAGTGGATTATCCATGTATCTTATTTTGCAAACTGTCCAGACAGGATGGTTGGGCAACAGTGTTCTATATATATATATATATATATATATATATACACCCTATTTGGGTCCTGCATGTAGGCAACAGACGGAATGAAAGGAAGACAAAGACAGACATTCCTTATCAGCCTCACAAAGAAGCCCCTTAAGTCTGGGCTACCTGCCTTCCAGGTACAGAAAAGTGATTGAATAGCATCCTGCTGGGATCCTTTGTGCTTTGAGATCCAAACTGTACACATTCTGATCCACCAATACTTAAAGATACTACTGCTTTCAGATTTAGCAAAGTTCACACATTAGACTATTTTAAGTATTCTTATAACTCAAGGAGAGTAAGAATAAAATTAAAGAAAACGATAAAGAATTACCATACCATTAAGAGAGGAAATAAAAAGAGGGAAAGAAAAACTTCTAGATTAAAAAACCCAAACAGGACTCTCCTTTCCTGACTATGGATCCTGCGTACTAAAAACCAGCTAAGAAAGGGGACCAAATTATCAATGTATGTATGTATGAAGTTTACATCCCACAGGACTGTGTTAATGAAAGCATTCTCAACTTTTTCCCTTGATTTTTACAACGCATTCATTATCTTCATAATGTTCCTTTATATGGTAAGCATGGCAGTGAGGAGATAGTGTATAAAATGTAACCTGGTTTTTAACTCCACAAAGATATTTATTAGTTCATATTGCTGTCTTTATACATTCTAAATTTGTGGTACCAAAGTAATAAACCTATCAAGCAATTTAGATGAAATTCAGAAAAGGGAGAATTTCTGTGTAAAGTAGAAACCAGAATCTCACGGGAGAGGTTTCTTCTACTGAGGTAACTAAACATTCTTTATCCCAGATTATTCTGGACACTTCTGGGAAAAGGTATTTGGTAAAAATAAACATAAAACCTCTTCCAAACACTTGAATTCTAAAGTTATATGGAAAGAACAGAAGGATCTGGACAGAAGTAAGAGATGAAAATCAGAGCTCTCCATATTGCACTCCCCCAGGGGGGCTCTTGATCACCTTAATTTTTAAGGAAAAATTCTATTTTTCCCTATTCTCGAAGTCTGCTTTGCCTATTGTTGGGAGAAACCATTAAATTAGCAGTACATCTAATTTCATTTACAGAGCCAAATAAAATCACATTTGGTTGGCATTCTCAACTTAGTTTTCAAAAAAACTTGAGTGGGTCCTTATAAAGCAAATAACTCCAGGCAAGAAATATGAAATGAGACTATCGGTTTTCCCATAAACTTCACAGAGTTGGCACAGAGTTTAAATAAGAAAATGTCTGTGAAAAATGTGAAAACTATCAAATGGTACAAATGCAAGGAATTATTGTGAATGATAATAGCTTGCCAATTAAGACAACATGAAGTCTAGTTATCACAAACACTGCAATGAATTATATCTGTTTATTAGTATATCTTTCAAAGTATACTTTGCTTAGGGCAGATCTCCTCAGCATATTCTGGGCTTAAGAGTAACGTGCTAAATAGCAAAGAAAAGCCACAAGTAATGTATAAAGTCTGTAATAGCCATAAAATCTAAATCTGAACATACTTCAAGAGAATTTCTGCTCTTTCCATATACCAAAATTGACCCCATCCTCTATTTCTCCATCCCTAATTTGTTTTAACTAGTTCCCAAAGACCTTCAAAGAAGGAAATAACTAGATCCTAGAAGAAATCAAGTTTAATTGTGTGTATAGAGCTCTCTTATTGCCAGCATTCACCATTCTTTAATACTACTCTTTTCTTACCCTTTGTGCATATTAAAATATTCTCTAAGACCAAAAGAAAAGAGAAGAGGTATTAGAAAATATGTTTCATCAATGATCATAAAACAGGTGAAGCACTTTACCTGTCCTCCACCTAACCAACACACAGAATTGGGAGTGCTCATCCCCTCTGGAAAGCTCACTGAAAGAAAGAAGCCCAGGATACAGAGAAACCCCATGGCTAACTGGCTATCATCTAGAATGATGACGCTTACAAATAAGTTAGCAGTGTTCATTTATAAACCTGCTCATACCACCATAATGTTACTGGATTTTAAAAACTTAATTAAACAATACGTCAACTGATGAAATACAGTGACCAAAAAAAAAGTTGTTTCCATGAAAAGTAAATTAATGCTCACAAAAAAACTTGGTAAAGGTGTTTCTTTGAAAATCTGTCCCGTAATAAGATGTGGACAACTGGAGAAGATTAAAGAGTTGTTTTGTAAAAATCTGTAATTTTGCACTCCTCAACTGATTCACAGGTGCCTAAGCTTTTACCATTTTTTCTTTCAAGTAAAAGTGCAAATTTTATATGACTCATTACTGATGCAGGTTATTCCAAAAAAGAGCCGCAGACTTCCAACTGGCAGATACAAACTCAAAGAAAAGTCTTTGGACTGTATCAAAGGATTAAGGAGAAAATTAATATTTGTATATTTTCAATTAAAATAAAACACTGAAGGTACACATATCTTTATAATTTTTAACAAATCCCTGCTTTAACCAGTTTGTTAGCTGGATTTTTTTTAGTAAGCAGTTCATAAAAGGGCACCAACTGTAACTGACAGCATTCTCTTTCAACACTAAAAAGGTCAAAAGAAAAACAGTAACTCATGCAAACCAAAATTACTATACCTTTTCCTTTGAATCCATGGAGAAAAGATCAAAAGAAAGAGAAAAGCAAGAAATCAGTCAAAAGTTCAGAGAAAAGACAGGTAAAATTTCAAAAGTATAAGTGACAACCTTTAGTTATTTCTGGGAATGATACTAAATGTGATTAACTGATTTACGATTACATTCAGATATTGGTTATGGCAAAGAGAAAATGCACAATATTCAAATTATAGTACAATAAGTAAATCCAAGTCCAGTAAGTTTGGTAGAAATAAAAACAACTTCAAAAAGATAATCTATGAAAGTATACTAACAATCCCCCAAAATAGGAAACTAAGAGCCCTGGAATAGAGACACATCTTTACAAAGATTTGAATTTTTGAGATCCTGTATAATAGATAAGAACCAAGATATAATAAATATCATATACCTACAGTCCGTAAGAATAGGCAACATACATCACCTCTAAGAAGCTTATAATTATCACTATTTTAATGACCCACCTCTAGTCCAAAAAGAAACTAATGTTACTTAAAACAAACATAATTCTTCTGCTACATTTTTCCTACAATCACCAAAGATATTTAAACAAGACCAGATTTAACCCGACCTCTAATCTAGACACTTCATAGTATCATTATTCTGACATTTGTTACTGCCATTAAAATGAGTTTCAATCCATTTGTTAAAGCTCACTGTCCAAATAATTTGATTCTACAAAAATAATGACAAAAAGTTAATAACTGCATGCTTAAAACCCCAAAGCATAACCAGAGTATTATCATTCTTTCTCGAAATATTCACTTTGGCATACTTTCTCTTGCATGAGACTGTAGAGAAAGATTACTGTTTCATCATATCTACAAGAAAGCTGTTGAGGGGCGCCTGGGTGGCTCAGTCAGTTAAGTGTCCGACTTCAGCTCAGGTCATGATCTCATGGTTCCCGAGTTCCAGCCCCGTGTCGGGCTCTGTGCTGACAGCTCAGAGCCTGGAGCCTGCTTCGGATTCTGTGTCTCCCTTTCTCTCTGACCCTCCCCTGCTAGAGTTCTGACTCTCTCTCTCTCTCAAAAATAAATAAACATTAAAAATTTTTTTAAAAAAGAAAGAAAGCTGTTGAAACCTAAAAAAATTAAGAAGCAGGCCCAAGGAAATTAAGGAGACAGTAGCAAAAGACATCACATACTCTTCTGTTGGTTTTTAAAGTATTCATTTGTCGCAGTAGCTTTACATGGGTTTGCTTATAAACAGACACATATTCCTATAACTTTGTGGTAAAGAAGGGATGTCAAAGCAGACAGAGTTGAGGAAAAGTGAGCATTAGTAAGCAAGAACAAAAAAATCAACTTGCATTCTGCTGACAGACAAACATACACATTATACTCAATCCTCATTCATCTTAGTTCTTCTATTCTTTTCTTCATATATCTTGGAATTTGCCTCCTTTTCTCTCAGGACAGACTTGCTGAGAATGGTGAGAATGCACTGATGTAGGATTCAGTGTTTCTTAATTCTGAACTTGGCTCTGTGCAAATCTCAACCTCTCTGGTTCTCACCCACCTCATATGTAAAAGAGGACTGACCTAAAAAGTAAGATCCTTTCCCCCAATTCTTTTGATCTAACACCAATTCTGCTCCCAAAGGAAAATAAGCATTCTTACACCTGACAGGACAGCAGGTGGCTAAAACTTCTTAGAAGCAATCAGGTTATATCACAAGTGTTTAAAATGTTCATACCCTAATTCATTCATTCATTCATTCATTCATTCATTCATTAAATGTATAAAACCTGGAAAAAAAAAAATGTTCTGACCTTAAGTAATTCTACTTTTAAGAATTTGTCCTAAAGAAGTAATCAGGTGGACAAAAATGCAGTTACAAAGATGTTCATTGCTATACTGTTTGTTTAGAAACAACCTATAGTAGGAAATGGTTAAGTAAATTGTGGTGAATCCATTTAAAAGAATACTGTGTAGCCATTAGAGATGATGTTACAGATGAATATATAATTACATGGAAAGATGTTCATTATAACAAAAAGCAGGTTACAAATTCACATGATTCCATTTTAGATGTGTACATATACACACACGTACAAAATAAAAGATTAAAGAGCCATATAGAAATGTCAGGGATTATTCCAGGATGCTGGAATCTGCTATTTTGTATCTTTAATCTTTTGCTCATCTCAATTTTCTACTATAAACACGGATTATAAAATAAGAAAAAAATTATTGAAAGAATCAATTCTAAAGTACTCTCAAAAGAATTATATTTTTGTGTCCATTCTTCCTACCTCCAAACAATAAAGCTCTATTTAAATCAATCACCTTTGAAAAAATCGCATAATTTAGATTATTTGTAAACAGGAATTCAAATTGTTATGAATAGGAATTCAATATTTACAAGTAGGAATTCAAAAATTGCTCAAAAACAAGGGAAAATAACCAGTTTTTCATTCATACGGTAAATAATGATGTAAGCCCCACAGAGATCAAACTGCAGTACTGTTATTAAAGTATTCCCAGGTGATCCTTCTACAAATCCTGTAGATTCCTTAATAAAATAGTGTTATTGGGAATTCCATTTAGGAGAGATGCAAAAGACTTAAGATTCAGAAGAGAACAATTAAAACTGCCAGACAAATATTATCTAACAGTTTTTAAATTTAAAAAAAAAAAAACAAAAAACAGAAGAAAATGTACTGCTCATTGTACTAAATTCAAAAGCAAGGAGTAATGAAACTAGGGTTATTTCATCTCAGGTAGAAAAAGAAAGAGAAAATACTTAAGACTATCATCTAACATAGAAACGAATGAATGTTATATTCTCAACCAACAAACACATGTGATTATGGGCTAGAAAATTTTCAATTTAGAGGAATTTACAATGTAAATGAAAAAGAACTTATTGTCAGTTTGAGTTACTAGGAAAGCCTGTGAATCTCTTTTCCTGAAGATCTGCTAGGATATGATTTAGAATCAAAAATCATCACCACCACAAACTGAGGCAGACAAGATGACAACCCAAGGTCCCTTTCAACTTTATATTCTTTCTGTCTAGGTCTGTAGAATCAAAAGATATGATATGATAACTTATAAATTCTTAAAGAAGAAAATCAACTTGCAGTGAGCAACAAAATGAACTTGGGTCAAGTAATTTTAACTATAAAACTACTGACTGCTACTTTTCAAGTCTTCCTGTTTTTGTTTTTGTTTTTCTTACAAGAATATAAAGTTCACAATTAAACTGTTATTAAAAGATATAAAATACAAAAGGATACTTAACATTCACAGTAAAGAAAGTACTTAGAAAATTTACCAAATATTAAAGCCAATCCATGAGATGTACCCACTGCTATCAGACTGGACACTGCCTGGGAACAAAAGGGAAGATTACGTTTTGAGATATTACATCGAGGATCTTGAAACAATGCGAGTTGAATTTGTTGGTTTTCTTTCCTCTAGGCACCAGATGACATACCAACTATTATAAATAAGGAGAATTTCATCTAGGAGGCAAAAGGGGAAATGAAACTCAGGACCTTTTATTTCTGGGAATCCCTCTAAATTTACTCTAAGGGTAACAATATCAAAATATCATATGTTCAACATTATAGGCAAAAACACACCACTTCTATTCTAAAGCAATTTAAAAAAAAAAAAACTCAGAGGTCCAGACAAAGTAGGAGGCACTTATGCTACCCAACCAAGAGCCAGCTATGAGGTGTGGGAAAGGGGTTGATAAAGCCCTTCAGTTTATTCATGGGAGCTAAAAGGCACCAGAAATATTCAAATTTCAGCCCACTTCCTCACCGATTAACTAATAAGAAAGCTACAGGAGGCAGCTGGAAGTATTCAAGAAAAGAGGGCACTAGTGTGCTTTCAATATCCCCCGTTCTCTATAATCGCACCACAGATTTACTATTTGGCAGGCCTGGCAATGGAGTTCAGAACTATTAAATGTACTATTTACCACAAAGTGATTTCACCAAATGCTGTGTTCCACTCCCTTGTAACCAAAGGGAGGCCAAATCACAGAGGGAGCAAATTTACTTGGGCATGGGAGGACCACATATAAATAAACCTGGAAAAGGCTAACCATTATTCCATTATATGGAAGAATAACAATACACTAGAAAGAGAACATTCAATATGGAAAAATGTTAAACCTGATTACTGGCAGTAAATGACTTATGAATTTATTATCATAATAATTTATGCAATAACTCTGAACATTAGAAGAAAAAATCTAAGAAAACCCAATGAAATAGAATGCTTACCTTTAAAGGATTATTTAAAGTGTACTTACAATTGCTGTAGGCAAGCCAGCATCGACTTTGTCCTAAGTGAAATTAAAAAAGTATTTGAAAACATACTCTCATTTTTAAACAGAAAATGATATAAGCCCCTCTCTTTACATAAACTTTAATCCAAATCAATTCAGATAAGAGATGGGATCCTCATTTTTGCCCCCAACTAAGAGAAACCACAAAAGTTGTACAGACCAAGAAAATATAAAGAGCATGAAAGCAGATCATTTTATTTTACTAATGGTAACAAATGCTTTAAGAAAGGCATGATTATAAATGAAAACGTAAGAAGAGAGAGAGGAAAGAAGTCCTATTTTCAATAACATGGATACACTCTAAGTAGTATAGGTTACAATGTCAGGAGTACATAAGGATTTTAAAAAAGGGAAACATGCTACAGATATTCTTTCTCTAAGCTTCCTATCCAGCAAATTATCTAATAATCCTTCAATAAAACCCAAGCTGGGTGTATTCAGTCAGTTCAAGCAAGCATCAGAAAATTAAAAATTAAGTGCTGGTCCCAGCTCCATACCAGTAACTCTATGACCTAGGGAAAGTCACCTAAACTTCTGGGTATTAGCCTCCTCATCTGTTAAAGGAAATATCAAATAATGCCCTATGTACCTCAATAATTTGTCCTGAGGTACAAATTATATGTAAAGTATCATATAAATGTCCAGTTATCTATTTAATGCTTCTATAGCTTTAAATAGTAAGAGCTTACAATAATTAGCACCATAGTAGCAAAGAGCTTTCATGTACATGTATTACACTATTGACTCTCAATCTGCAAGAGATAGATAAAACATGTATTATTCTGATTTTCCAGACTAAGAAAACAGAAGTTTTAAAAAGTGTACCTGACTTGCCCAAGATTATTCAAGAAGTGATAGAAAACTATGTCTCAAACTCAGAGTACCCAATTCCCAGACCTGGCTCTTTATATCATTTCTATAGATCTTTTCTATGTCTGTCCCTGTCAATGTGGTCGATTAGTTATTATAATCTCTCAGAAGGCAGAATCAATTTTATCCAACTTTACAGAGTGTCCTGGGAACTAACTCAAGAAACTTACTCTAGTGCATGGGAGTATGAGGAAGAACAATCACAAGGCTGCTATGTTCAATGCTCTGGATGGAGGATATACCCCACTCTGTATGGATATGTGTATGTAAAGTACACCTAACATGCTTGACAATTAAGATGCATACAATAAATATCTGATGAATGATTGATTTGTGTCCTGGATAGGGAAAAAGAATGAAAGAGCAGATAAAAAGCATACTATATTCAAAATGGAACCTGAATAATGAAATGAGAAGTCAGCTTCCTTTAAAAGCCAAAAAACCAGGGGTGCCTGCGTGGCTCAGTCAGTTAAGTGTCCGATTCTTGGTTTTGGCTCAGGTCATGATCTCACAGTTCTTGGGTTCGAGCCTTGCATCAAGTTCTGTGCTGACGGCGTAGAGCCTGCTTGGTATATGTGCGGCCGAAGCAAGCACAAGCCTGCTTGAGATTCTCTGTCACCCCCCCACTAGCTCTGTCTCTCTCAAAATAAATTAAAAAAAAATTTTTTCTAAGCCAAAGAAACAGACATATGCGAAGCACTAGAGATTACAGAGTTGTAGTACTGGTGTGGCAACATCTTAGGGTAATGATTCTCAAAAGCCAGGCTACCTTGAAATCACCTAAGATACAGATTCCTGTTATACTGTTAAAACGCAGATTCCTATGCTATACTACTAAGATTCCAATTAAGCACGTTTGGGTGCTCAGGAATCTGCATTTCAGTCAGTACCAGGAGATTCTTACACAACGGACGCATTTCGGAAAAAACACTGTGCTAAGGCATCTCTACTACCTTAGGCGATCATAAAAGTGATAAATACCCTTTGAAATTAGTCTAAACAAATTTAAAATACAGTCATCTGTCATAGTACTTTCATTTGTGAATCAGAAGTTCACAATTCCAAAAATTCCATCTCTCCTAACTGTTCTCTATGCGTATGGACGACAAAGCCATTGTGAGCAAGGCCCCAGGCAGCCCTAATAACACCACTATCCACATGGCTGAAGGCATCATTGAACAACTATTCAGGAGAGATGCCCAAAAATAAAACTAGCTTTACATGTTAACACACCGAACATCACAGAAAAGCATACAATTTAAATTGAGCTGGTAATCCAAAATTAGGAAGGCAGAGTATGAAGACTGTCATAGGAAAAGCAGTTTTCATTTTAACAGACCAAAGGAGCTCAGCCATAGCAATGAAATAAGAACAGAATGCAAACACTCTGGGATTTATTAGAATTTTTCCCTCCTCTTCAAGAGGGAGAAGAAACCCTTTTAAATAACAGATTTATCTAATCAATGTTCAGCGTCTGAGTTTTAGTTCAGTCTCCATTATTCAAAATATTTTTAAAACTGCACAGGTGGGTCAAATGACTGTTCTGGTTCATCTTGATCTTGAAAGGAATGAATTTCATCACCTACATAAGGATTAAATTCAGAAAACGTCATGGAAATGTAATCCTCAACAGGTGGTTCCCATTCTAGCAAATATGAGTTACTCTCCACCTAAAAGAGGAAGGACAATTGCCCAGGTTTCCTCCATTGCTTGACTATCTATTTAAATTGACTTCATGATATATAAGCTGGGTCGGGGTATACCAACTGCCCACAGAGGACACTTTTTCTTATTTTTTCTTTTTTTGTTTGTTTGTTTGGTTTGGTTTTTATACGAGCTTTCTCTGATAAATATGACAATTGCAATGCAGTTATGATGTTGTGATGCTACTCCTGTATCAATCTCTTACCCTTTTGGGAAATCAAAATTTTGTCCCAACTGAATTTGCAAAATACCAATTAAACTCCATAAAAACATTAAAAAAGTCAAAGTTCCTGGGACATGAATATGTCACCGTGGTCGCCATCATCATCATTATACATAAGATCTATACAATGAATTCAGAAAACTAAAATTGAAAGACTACATAAAATTATAGGCTCTGAGGTCAAAGAAAAATTTGATAAAGCCTACCAGAATCATCATCTATTGTCTTGATGGTCTATTAAATATTTTTGCATGAAATCAGTGCTCTAAAAAAAAAATGTTCAAAAACGACTGCAGATACTCTGTTCTAACCATTATACTCTGGCCACATTCACCAATACCACCCCCATTTCACAACAAAGCAGCACTACAGTTGGAGCCAGAAACCCCAATTTTGAGTAATTATTCTGCTATCTCCAAACTCAATGATGTAAGACAAGTTAATAGTTAATATATCACCTTTCTGAGTTTCTCTTCTCATTTGTAAAACAGGATATGGCTTTCCTTAATTTCAAAGTTGTAAGAGTAAATAAAATAAGGTACATGAAAAGAGTTTTGTGAATTACAAAAAAAAAATCACTCAGTTGTAAAAGATTCTGATCAATCATTTCTCCATATGAAAAGACAAAAAAAAAAAAAAACAAAACGAGCACTCTAACTCAACCAAATACACAAGATGGCAACTAAACTGAAAAGGAATTTAAAGAAAAGGCAGATAGTGTTCCTTTTAGGCTTGCTGCCATATTTCATTTAGGCACACCAGAGACTCTGAGCAGACCTTTATTTCATGGCTGCACTAATTTCTATGTCAAGATGTATAGCCATGTCTTATGAGTCAAAAACAATCACACAAAACCCATGAAAGCCAGATTCTATTTTTTTTTAAGCCTCGGGCCAAGAGAAGTGCTGTGCTTTGTTTTATGCTCATTCCTGCTTCATTATGCCATTGCAGGTTACAAAGCTGGGAAAGAGAACAAAATACTTACAGCTGCAGACACTATCTGGGCAGAAATTCCCTTCAAAAGTGAATGTCGCATAACTGACCCATGGAGTGAAAAAGAATCAGGTAATTTCTTCTTCCTAAAAGAAGGGGGGGAAGCATTTAAGAATATTAAAAAAAAAAAAAAAAGTCTTTTTTGAAAGACCAAAAAACACATAAAAATAAGGAAAGCAGAAAACAACACTGAATGTAATTTGTAGCTCTGTTTGCAAAGAGGTATTGAGAGCCTGACAGTCCTAAATTAAGATGTTGTACTAAACCCACCTTGAACCCCAGAGAAGCACAAGTAGGAAAGTGAATAAAGCCATCACTCCTTTTTCATTGATTCAAACTGTTCCTTCCCCACCTAAAATATGGCAAGAGGTTTTACTCCTCACCAGAAGGTTGCCTGCCCTGCCCTACTTGTCTACATTACCTCTCCCTTCCTTCCACCCTTGCCCACCTTTCTGGCCTTTCTATCTGTAACTGCCCTCTCTCATTCTTCAACCAAGCACATCAAATTCCACACTCCTCTCTGCTGCTCCTACTAATAGTACCTTTCACTTACCCAACTCATCAGCATTCAAAAAATAATCTCATCCTTTACCAAACACTGAGCACCTCCATCATGTGACTAAAAGTATGCTTCAGGCATACAAAAATAAGAAAGGCAAGATTCCTACTCTCAAGGACCTCACAGCATAGCTAGAGGGACCAATAAGTAACTCACTCTTAAAAGATAAATGTTAGAGGGGTGCCTGGGTGGCTCAGTCGGTTGAGCGTCCGACTTCGGCTCAGGTCATGATCTCACGGGTCATGAGTTCGAGCCCCGCGTTGGGCTCTGTGCTGACGGCTCAGAGCCTGGAGCCTGTTTAGGATTCTGTGTCTCCCTCTCTCTCTGCCCCTCCCCTGCTCATGCTCTGTCTCTCTCTGTCTCAAAATAAATAAAACATTTTTAAAAATTTTTTTAAAATGTTAGAAAATAACAATGGATAAAGCACTATAGAAATGAAATAAAGAAGAGTTTAATCCTATTTATTGGGGGGATATCAGGGACAACTATAGAAAAAAAAGATGTCTGATCTAGCCTTGATAGACAACCAGGAGTCTGGCAGGCAACAAAAAAGCACAAACAGAAATATGAGGATGTCAATGTGTGCTGTGTGTGGAGGGAATGTAAGTACCCAAAAGGCACTGACCAGCAGGATGGGAGTGGGGGTGCTTAGAGATTAGGTCAAAATAGTGAGCAGGGTCCAGACTAATGCTACGCAAAAGAGTTCTGACATTAAATGAGACCAAAAAATAAAGACTATATATATATATGTATGTATATATATATATATATACACACACACACACACACACACACTTTTTTAGTATAGTTGACAATTTACATTAGTTTCAGATGTACAACTTAGTTATTTGACAATTTTATACATTGTTATGTTCACAAGTATAGCTAGCAGCTGTCCCATTCCATTGTTATTAGAGTATCACTGATTGCATTCCTTATCCTGTGCCTTTTATTCCTGTGACTTATTCATTTAAAAATATCATAGGGCCGCCTAGGTGGCACAGTTGGTTAAGTGTCTGACTCTTGATTTTGACTCAAGTCATGATCTCACAGTACAAGAGTTCAAGCCCCATGCTGGGCTCAGTGCTGACAGTGCAGAGCCTGCTTGGGATTCTGTCTCCCTCTTTCTCTGCCCCTCCCCCACTAACAAGCACACATGCACGTGCACGCACGCACTCTCTCAAAATAAATAAACTTAAAAAAATCATTTAAATTATCATGGTTCCATACAAATACTGAGATTTTGTTCTATTTCTATGAAATGTGCCACTGGGATTTTGATAGGGATTGCACTGAATCTACAGATGGTCTGGAGAAATATGGACATCTTAACAATATTAATCCATGAACACAGGATATTTTTCCATTTATTTGTGTCTTTAATTTCTTTCACCAATGTCTTATATATAATTTTCAGTGTATAGCTCTTTCATGTCCTTGGTTAAACTTATTCCTAAGTATTTTCTTGTTTTCGATGATACTATAAATTGAATTATTTTATTCCTTTTTCAGATATCTCATTGTTAGTATTTAGAAACACAACTAACCCCAATTAGCCAAAGCAATCTTGAGAAAGAAGAACAAAGATGGAGGCATCACACTTCCTGATTTCAAACTATATTACAAAGTCAAAACCAAAACAGTATGGTACTTGCATAAAAACTGACACAGAAACCAATGGAAAAGAACTGAGAGCCCAGACATAAACAGTTACATATACAGCCAACTAATATTTGACAAAGGAGCCAAAAACACTCAATGGGGAAAGAATACAGTCTCCAATAAATGGTGTTGGGAAAACTGGGTAATCACATGCAAAAGGAACTATACCCCTATTTTATATCACTCACAAATTTTATATGAATTAAGTGGATCAAAGACCCAAATATAAGACTTAAGCCATAAAACTCCTAGAAGAAAGCATAGGGGAAAAGCTCCTTGACCTTGGTCTTGAGGGCAATGGGTTTTCTGTATATGACACCAAAAAAGAAAAAAGAAAAAAGAAAAAAAAGAGGGGGGCAACAAAAGCAAACATAAATGAGACTGTATCAAACTAAAAAGCTTTGGCACAGCAAAAGAAAATCAACAAAATTTTAAAAACCCATGGAATAGAAAATATTTGTAAACCAGGGCACCCTGGGTGGTTCAGTCTACTGAGCATCTGACTCTTGATTTTGGCTCAGGTCATGATCTCACAGTTAGTGGGATCCAGCCCCACATCAGACTCTGAGCTCACAGCACTTAAAAAAAAAAGTGCTTAAAACTTAAAAAAAAAAAAAAAAAAAAAAAAGAAAGAAAGAAAGAAAGAAAGAAAGAAAGAAAGAATTTATAAACCATTTATCTGTAAAAGGTTAATATCCAAAATATACAGTAGTTCTCCTTTATATGGTTTCAGTTACTTGTGGCCAACCACAGTCTAGAAGCAGATAATCCTTCTTCTGAGGTATTGTCAGGTGGTCAACAGTAGCCTAACCTGATGTCAGGCCTTCATCCTTTACCTCACTTCATCTCATCACAGAGGCATTTTATCATCTCAAGTCATTGTTAAGAAGAGGGAGTACAGTACAATAAAATATTTCAAGAGACCATGTTCACATAACTTTTATTACAGTATATTGTTATAATTGTTCTATTTTATTATTGATTGATTATATATAATCTCTTACTGTGCCTAATTTATAAATTAAACTTTATCATAGGTATGTACAAAAAGAAACATAGTTTATATAGGATTCAGTGCTATCTGCAGTATATACAGGAAGAAACATAATTTATATAGGATTCAGTACTATCTGCAGTTTTAAGCATCCACTGGAAGTCTTGGAATGTATTCTCAGTGGAAAAGGAAGACTACTACATACGGAACTCTTACACCTCAACAGCAAAAAAAACCCAAACAACTGAAGTTAAACACAGGCAGAGGATCCGAACAGACATTTTTCTGAAGAAGACACACAGGTGGCCAAAAAGCATATGGAAAAATGTTCAGCATCACTAGCCATCAGGGAAATACAAACCAAAACCACAATGAGATACTGCCTACGGGGATGGCTATTATCAAAAAGACAAGAGATCACAAGTATTAGTGAGGATTTGAGAAAAGAGAATCCTTGTGTACTGGTGGCAGCCACTATGGAAAACAATATAGGGGTTACCCCCAAAATTACCACATGATCCAGAAATTCCACTTCTGAGGATATATCAAAAAAAAAAAAAATCACTATCTCAAAAAGATATCTCCACTGCTGTGTTCATTACACCATTATTCACAATAGCCAAGATATGGAAATAATCTAAGTGTCCACCTTCAAACAAATGGATAAAGAGGTGAGACAGACAGACAGACAGACACACACACACACACACACACACACACACACACACTATTCAGCCATGATAAAAAAAGGAAACCCTACCATTTGCAACAACATGGATGGACTTCGAGGGCCTTATGCCACATGAAATAAGTCATACAGGGAAAGACAAATACTATATGATCTCAATTACATGTGGAATTTTAAAAAGCCTACCTCATAGAGGCAGAATAGAACAGTAGCTATCAGGGGCTGGGGAGTGAAGGAAAAGTGTAGATGTTGGTTAAAGGGTACAACCTTGTACTTGTAAGATAAGTTCTGGGGATGTAATGTACAGCATGATGTAACAGCATTATCTAACAATAATGTATTATATACTTGAAAATTACTAAAAGAGTAGATCTTAAATGTTCTTACCACAACAGAAATGGTAATTATCTGAGGTAATAAAGGTGTTAACTAACCCTATTGTGGTAATCATTTCACAATACATAGTATATCAAAGAATCACATTGTATATGTTACATTTAACCAATGTTATACATCAGTTATATCTCAATAAAGCTGGGGAAAAAAAAAAAAACATTTATCTATTTGTAGGAGATAGTGATGGACAGGTAAATATATCCAGCAATGGTCCCTATCCAACAAGAGTTGACAACCTAAAGAAGACAACACTAATACAGGCAACATTTAAGAAAGGAAAAATACACATGACTTTATCAACATTAAAGTTACACATGAATTCAATAAAGTATTTACATTATGCTTCCTCCACTTCTCTTTCCTTTTCATGTGCTCTCCAAGAATTTGGAAGGTGAAAAGCAGCCAAAATGAAGTTATTTAGGGTTAGAAATCTTTTTCCCAAATCTTGAATCATTTTGTGATTCTCCTCTGAACCCATTCCAAAGGAATGAAGGAATGCTGGAGCTGACCTGAGAGTGGGAGGAAGGGGGTGGGGAGTGCAGAGAGCACAGGGTGACGAAATGAACCTAGCTCCATGTTTCCACCACAGACACAGTGCCGAGTTTGACCAATGCTTCCTCCGAAGGCTCTACTGCTTCCGGAAGTCCCTGGCTGTTATTATGGCTTCCTGCTGGGGGTGCAGAGGACAGTGGTCATGGCATGCACCTTTTCATTATTCTCTCCCCTCAGTAGTGCCAAAATCTTTAGGGTCTACTAAGCATATTATTTCCACCCAAGTGGGCCTTCCATTCCCTATGCAAAGGCTTCAGCAGACCATACCACACCAAAGAGAGATTTACATTTTAAATGATCAAATATTTCAACCATATGCCAGTGTGATTTACATGAATACCTACCGTTTTAAGTTGGTCCTGTCACCACTATCTGAACTTGCCACAGACGAAGTATCATAGGAGTGGGAATCAATAGTATCAATGTTTAACAATGTAGGGTCCTCCAGAACAAAAGACTCCTCTTCATCATCAGTCTAAATTGGAAGAATATGGATCAATAAACTCACAATTCCAAATACCCTGTAAGTCAGACAAGCATAAATGTGTTCTCTAAAATGCTCACATGCTTATTTCTGCTTTTCATCTCTTTTCCAAGCATTGTTATTGACTAGAGAAGCATAGAAAATTAATTTCCAAATCTAGATAGATATCTGTCTCTACAAAGAGTTCGCTCCAAAAATTTCTTCCTTGTAGCAGGAAGCAGCAGCAGTTATTCAAATTATTGTTAGCAGCTAAACACTTCTTAAAATTCAAACCCGTAAATAAGCTTTACTAGTTAACTAACAGCCAGTAGCTAATTAGAAGAAAACAAATACTACCTGACTACAAATAGTATACCATGAGAAATAGGACAAACAAAAGAAAAGCATTCTGGGTTAGGAAAACCATAAGGGACTCTTAAAAACTGAGAATAAACTGAGGGTTGATGGAGGGGTGAGAGGGAGGGGAAAGTAAGTGATGGGCATTGAGGAGGGCACCTGTTGGGATGAGCACGGGGTGTTGTATGGAAACCAATTTGACAATAAATTTCATATTAAAAAAAAAACAAAACAAAAAACAAAAAAATAAAATAAAATAAAAATAAAACAGTGTGAAAAAAAAAAGAAAGAGCATCTGCAAACACAGTGATTTCATAAGGTGAATTTTACTCCTAGAAAAGGAAGAAGTCCCAAATGACTGGAATATTATGAGGAGTTAGAGTGATCCTAGAAAGATAAGCTAGGACCAAATTATAAAAGCTTTATATTCCATGAGCCAAGTGACAGCAGGGCCTATGTCCTCCTTGTCTACCACTATATCCCTACTGCCCAGTACAATGTCTGGCATATACTTACTACTCATTCATCTACTGAATTAGTGTACTGTATATAGTAGACAATAGGAAGGAAACCGAGATGTTTTAAGAAGTAGGCACACATGATGGGACCAACGTTTTATAAAGATAAATGGGGCAGCAGGAAGATGGATGAGTGTAGTCAGGGAAACTGAGACAAAGAAACTATTAAGAACCTGTAACAAGGTAGGGGCACCCGGGTGGCTCAGTTGGTTAAACATCTGACTTCAGCTGAGGTCATAATCTCGTGTCTTGTGGGTTCGAGCCCCACATCGGGCTCTGTGCTGACAGTTCAGTACCTGGAGCCTGCTTCAGATTCAGTATCTCCCTCTCTTTCTGCCCCTCCCCCACCCCCACGCACACACACGCACTCTTTCTCTCTCTCTCTCAAAAATAAAAAATAATTTAAAAGGAACCAGTAACAAAGCTATTGCAGTGTCAAGGGAAAAGAAAGAGGAGGGCGCCTGGGTGGCTCAGTCCATTAAGCATCCAACTTCAGCTCAGGTCATGATCTCATGGCTGGTCAGTTCGAGCCCCACGTTGGGCTCTGGGCTGACAGCTCAGAGCCTGGAGCCTGTTTCAGATTCTGTGGCTCCCTCTCTCTCTGCCTCTGCCCCACTCGTACTCTGTTTATCTCTCAAAAATAAATAATAAACATTAAAAAAATTTTTTTAAAGGCGGGGAGTGGAGCTTAAGAACTCGTCAGAAGAGGTCAAGAGAAGGAATAATGGAAGAGACATTACTGAGAAAACCCAAAGTCCCTGGCTACCATTTTTTTTTTTTTAACGTTTATTTTTGAGAGAGTACACAAGCAGAGGAGGGTCAGAGAGAGGGGGAGACGCAGAATCTGAAACAGGCTCCAGGCTCTGAGCTGTCAGCACAGAGCCCAATGCAGGGCTTGAACTCATGAACCGTGAGATCATGACCTGAGCCAAAGTTGGACACTTAACGGACTGAGCCACCCAGGTGCCCCCCCTCCCCACTACTATTTAATGGCAGGGGATGGGAGGTGGGGACGTCAGGGGGAAATCAAAGAGGATTCCATGGTTTCTAGCTTGAACAACTAGGCAAAAGGTAGTACTTCTGAGATAAAAAGCAGAATAGCAGATAAAGCAGAATGAGGAGTTCAGCTTTGAACAGGTTGATTCTGAACAACAGACATTAAAGAAAAATGTTCTGATCATACTCCTCTTTCAGCTGGACTACGTTCTGCCTTACCACTTCCATTAAAACTCATTATCTCCACTTTCTCCACCATTGCTAGCCACTACTACCTTTGCTGAAGTTACCAGCCAAATTCACAGGCCTATTTTCAGGTAACGTGCCCTTGTCCCCTTGGCATCATTTAACACTACAACCATTCCCTCCCTACTTCTTGGAACTTTCTCTTCCCTTGGCTTCCAGTGCATCCCTTTTCTGCTACTCCTCCCAACTTACGAGGCCTCTTCTACCCGTCATGTTCTCTATTTTCTGATCAGCCAAACCTTTAAATCATGCTATTCCCTGGGATTATATTCTTAGCTCTCTTCCTACTTCGCACACTTTCTATATGAGCAAGCTAATCCCTACTTATAGCTTGAAGTACTATGTCATGCTAATGACTCCAAAATCTGCATCTTCAGTATCAACATTTCTCTTGAGGTTCAGGCCCATATTGCCAACTGCTTTTCATATATCTACACACATGCACACACACCTGCTAAAAACAAGATTAGAACCACAAGGAGAGACGGTCTCTTGAGAGCCGGACAGAGGTGGGACAACTGCCTTAGGAAAGGAAAGGAAAGAACTCAAAAATTAGAACTGCAGCACCAAGAAGCAAGAGGGCTAATCAGAATCTTACCTGATTTTCTTAAGCACCCTGAGGATGTAATTAAAGCAAACAGATCCATTAAATGAAGCCAGGGTTGAGGACTTACAAAATACATGAAAGAAAAAATGAAAGAAGAGAACTGAGCTTATCAATAAGGCTGAATTTAAAACTACTACTACACAGCAGAGATATTAATTTTCCCACACTGATGCATAAAATCTACATAATCCTTTCAAATTTCATTGTGTGTCTGTGTGTCTGTATGTGTAAACTAATAAAGTGATTCTAAAATTTACATGATGCAGAAGACCAAGAATAAGCAAGGCAACCTTGAAGAACAACACCAAAGATCTGAAACTACTAGTTATCAAGACCTATCATAACAAACATTAGAATGTGGTATTAGGGCGAGTATAGAAAGACCAATGGAATCAGACCCACACAAAAATGATTACCCGATTTAAAACAAAAGTGACACCACAGAAAAGAATATTTTTTTTCAGTAAATGGTGCTGGCTCATACCTCACACCATCACACACAAAAAATTCCAGATGAATCACAGACCAAAGTTTAAAAGGCAGAACAATAAAGATATTAAAACAAGATAGTATCATCATGACCTCAGAATTTTCAAAATTTTCTCAAAACAAGACACACAAAAACACTAACCATAACAGAAAACCAAAATAAGCTGAACTACATTAAGAACTTCTGCTCATCAAAAGAAACCATTAAAAGAGTGAAAAAGTAACCCACAGAATGGAAGAAGATATTTGTAATACATATACCTAATAAAGGGCCTATATACATCACATGTAAAGAACTCCTACAGGGTGCCTGGGTGGCTCAGTCGTTTAAGCATCTGACTCTTGGTTTCAGCTCAGATCATGAGTTTACGGTTTCATGAGTTCGAGCCCCACATCAGGCTCTGCACTGGCAGGGTAGAGCCTGCTTGGGATTCTCTCTCTTTCCTTCGCTCTCTTCCCCTCCCTTGCTCATGCTGCCTCTGTCTCTCTCAACATAAACAAACTTTAAAAAAAAATTTTTTTTTTAACGTTTTATTTATTTTTGAGACAGGGAGAGACAGAGCATGAACAGGGGAGGGTCAGAGAGAGGGAGACACAGAATCTGAAACAGGCTCCAGGCTCTGAGCTGTCAGCACAGAGCCCGATGCGGGGCTTGAACTCACGGACTGTGAGATCATGAACTGAGCCGAAGTCGGCCACTTAACCGACTGAGCCACCCAGGCGCCCCTAAAAAAATTTTTAAAAAGAACTCCTGTAAGCTTAAAAAAAAAAAAAAGTGAGCAAAAGACATGAAAAGGCAATTCACAAAAGAGATATCCAAAAGCCCAAAACCTATGTCAAAATACCCAATTTCATCAGTCTTCAAAGAGAGAAATTCAGATTAAAACAATGATGTGATACCACTGTACATGGATACAGTGAAAAAGAGAAAATTCAAAAGTTGATGAGGCTATGGTATTCAGCACTCTCATATACTGCTGCTGGAAGTATGTATTATTCCAACCACTCTAAAAAAACCTAAGGCGGGGCACTCAGCTCAGTGGGCTGAGTGTCCGAATTCGGCTCCGGTCATGACCTCACAGTTCGTGAGTTAGAGGCCTACATTGGGCTCGCTGCTGTCAGCACAGAGGCCACTTCAGATCCTCTGTCTCTGTCTCTCTCTCTGCCCTTCCCCCACTTGCACTCTCTCTCTCTCTCTCTCTCTCTCTCAAAAAGAAATAAACATAAAAACAACACCTGCGGCAATATCTACTAAAGCTGAACATACCCGTATCTGACGACCTAGAAATTCTATTCCTAAGTATATAACCAACAGAAATGTGTGTGTATATATATATATATATATATATATATGTGTGTATAAACATACCTAAAGACATGAATAAGAATATTCACAGCAACTTTTCATAGTAGCCAGAAATTAGATATTATACAAATGCCCGTCAAAAGTAGAATGAACAATGGTATACACATAATATAAAGAGTTTTATGTACGGGAATGAATAATTACATACCAAAATATGAGTGAATCTAATAAAATATGGAGGAAAACAGATCAGACACACAAAAGCACATACTGTATAATTCCATTTATATGAAGTTCAAAGCAGGCAAGCTGATCAATGCTAGAAGTTAGAACTGTGATTATCCTCGGCTTAGGTACTCAAGGGGCACAAGAAGAGGTTCTGGGGTGTTAGTGATGTTTTATTTCTTCATCTGGATTCTAGCTGCACAGGGCATTCAATTTGTGAAAATTCACCAAACTATACACTTACAATTTGTGCACTTTTTCTATATGTATGTTACACTTCAATAAAAAGTTCAAAATAAATTTCTGGCTGCACAGTAGTAATGAAGTGAAGCATGTTACACTTCAATAAAAAGTTCAAAATAAATTTCTGGCTGCACAGTAGTAATGAAGTGAAGCAGGAATTTCCCAGACTGGAAGACTAGGAAGGATGAAGAGACTTGGTCCTGATTAGGCCAAAGAATAGGTTTAATGGAAGAAAAAGGAGGGGAGGTGGGGAGGTGGGCAGGCAGCTATGGTGAAAGAATGGAATTTCACAACTAAAAACCTCAGAGGTAGCACAGTTTCAAATGATGACAAGGCCTAGTAACATTATTTCATACCCTAAATTCTGAGATTTAGGATATCTCAATAATCTCTAACTTCCCAAACTATAACATATCTTGGATGCCCATTTCTTCCCAGCTTCTCTTCAGGTTGACATTAATGAACATTACTGAATACGTACACCCACATATCACATATCCTGGAGCAAGTGCTTACTTACACTTTGCATTTTTGCCCTTTCCATTTTGTCCTTTTCTAAAATCATTTTAGTACTTTCTCCCCCTGTAGTCTTCATAATGTTCTACAACTTAAATTTTATTTTTACTTTCACTTATCCACCTGCCTAGCTCCTTGGAGGTGTGAAGGCTAGCCAAGTTGCAGTGCTATGTCTCTCCCAAAGTCAGAGACAGTCATACGACATTTTATAATCCTTGCATCTAACACTATGACCCAAATACCTGAGGCACCCAAATTACTACTGAGGATGATAACAGTATTATCTTCTCAGTAAGCCACTAATGACTGTACTTACTGTTACTTATAGATAAGTAAATTGTGCAAAGATGGTTTTTCTTCATTATGAACCTGTTTCATTCATGAGCATTTTCTTCGCCATTTGTGCACAAATATGATTAAATATGGCTTTATACACAACGTTCTAAGATTACTTTTATTTCACACTTAGTGAAATGAGGATGTGATTAAGATGTTAACAAAAATGACTAAGATTACTCTCTTCATCTCTAAATGAAAGATTTCCTATTAGAAAGCAATAAATATCACTGTAATTGGTTAATCTTTCATTGACCAAAGCCTTGTCAAAATTTAAAATGTTTAAGTCTTAGCACAGATCATACATTTTTGAAGTTAAAATATATTCAAAGTAACAGCAATATCAAACTGATGCAAAAAATAGATATCAAAGTCATACAAGAAAAATAAAAGATACAATTCACAGAGAAAGTAGTCCACATCCTACAAAGTGTTGCCTATAACCCCAAAAGTATAGGTAAAAAAGTAACAAAAACCAAGACTCAACTTATTCAAAGCTATGGGATCAGTAGGCATTTCTTTTGGGGAACCTATGCATCGTTATCTGTTAGAAAACTATAGATCTGAAGTAGATTAACACACTTAAAAAATCTTTCTTGTATTAGAACCTAACACCTCCAAGAGGAGTCTCAAGCAAGTTTTTAAAAGATCAAGAAGACAGAGTTAAAGAACTGTCAGCAGATGCAAGGTACATAAAAACTCACATACTTCACCAACATGTTACTGCCACCAAGCTCCTTTATGAAGTCTTTATGATCCGCTAATTCAGAAAGTAACATCATTTCAAAACTCTGACAAACTTTTTAACAAAGATGGCACCCATAAGACAAACTGTGCAAGTTTTGTTTTCTTTACACAGAAGAGTGGTGAGGTGCATTTCAAGGCTGCAGCTGCTCTCTACTATCAGAGGATGGGTTGAGTATCACTCATAGAGAGGACATTATCGAAACATTATACAAAGCTCCAGAGTGACACAAATTTAGTATTTTAGCTTGCTTCATAAAACATTTTTTCAAATCTACCAAGTATGAGGCATTGTACTTGGCAAAGGCATGAAAAGACACGGCTTCTGCCCTTGAGAAGTTCATAATCTAGGTGAGCACTGTCCAACAGAACTTTCTGCAACAATGGAAATATTCTGTATCTGTTCTGTCCACCTTAGTAGCCACTAGCCACATGGGGCAACTGAGCACCTAAAATACACCTTGCACAACTGAGAGATTGAATTTTTCATTTTTATTGAACTATAATTAATTTAAATCTAAATTGCTCCATGTGACTAGTGGCTCCCATACTGGACAGTGCAGATCTAGATACATACACTATAATTAATCCAAAAGCATTAAAATCAATTCCATAAAATGACAATGATCATTAATACATACTTACCTCATTGAGTATGCTTTCCAGTGTTGGAGGCGTATCAACTTGAGGAATATCAAATTCCTTGTCATCAATCTAAATAGAGAAAAGAAACTAATGCTCATATAATGCTGCTCTCCCTCTTAGAATCGTGGGAGTGCTTTAATTTATTAGAACCATTACAAATTAAAGAGATAAACATACCAACAAACTGATCATGCAGAGCACCAACCCAATAGTCCACGTTAATAAGGTCAAAAGACTACAGAATTGTTTCCTCTCCTATCCACATATTCAGTGGTTATTAAAAACAAAAATGCAGTAACTGCAACATCCTGACAGCCCTTTCCGGAAAGCTTCTGTTCAAGGACTCAGGCATCTGCATTCTTAAATAGTATAAAACAGCATGTCTTATGACAAGCCCCAATTTTCTAAGTGTAAAAAGCAATATACAGAGCAATGTACAACATCATAAGCGATATACAAAGGTCTGACATTGCCTTTCTTAGTTATTTCATAAATTATGGTGAGAAATGATTAGGTCAAACAAATTGCCATTAAATATTCTCCTGGTCACAAAAACTTATTAATATCAAATCAATGGGAGAAAAGTCACTTCATAAGATTTCTAAACCTACCACTAGCTCTGTGACCTTGAGCATCTAGTGAACATAGTCAGCTGTACTTCAGTTTCTTCCTCTATGAAGTGGCTTATCAGAGTGTGTGAAGCTTGAATGAGAACATATGTTAAAAGTGTTTCATAAATGGTAAATGTACACAAATGAAGACTGATATGATCTCATAAACCTGTTCATAGACTTCTACTAATTCATGTGAAAATGATAAAAAGTCTTTAGGTTCTAACTCTAACCAATGTTCTGGTTAAATAACATCATTTGACAAAAGTTGAATTTTTACCAGATCATTTTTGAACTCCAGTTCCTTGTCCAGATCTATGTAAGAAAATTTTGAAAGCGAAGCTTCAAGATTGAAAGACTTATTCAGTTCTTCTTCTGTAGTCTTGGCACAAAGGCTCTGTTCCACATTTTCATGGTCTGGTTCGTTTTCCATATTTACTTATAATAATTGTAGTTCAGTCAATCCAAGCAAGTTTTTGTTTGTTTTGTTTTGATTTTTGGCCTTAGATCATGATGACCTGAATGATCTGATCTCTTTTTAAAAAAGAAAAAATATACACCATTTAGATTTCATCAATTGGACATTTCAAAGACGTACTTGGTTAGACTTGTGTGGAAATGGATTCTTCATTCAATCACCTGACTGTGAAGCAAAGAGAAATCAATCCTAGGGTTTGAGGTATGATACTGGGGAAGAGCTTCTATGGAAGCACAGAGGAGACATATCTCACTACGGAGTCTGGGAAGGGGTCCACCACCCAAAGTCATTAAGTCTGGTGATAGTGATAGACTTGGGATAAGTTCAGCCACTAGACTTGGGACCAAACAGATTTATGTTTTAAGAGAATAAGGGCAAACTGGTGCCAAGAACTGCAATTAACCCCCCCCCCCCACATTACACTCCTAAACCCCACAAATCTCCAGTTCCCCTGGAGAAAAGCATACACATCAGTTTTGTTGTTGGCATCCATCAACAGTTGGCTTAACCAACTGAGCCACCCAGGTACCCCAATAAATAAGCTTTTTAAAAAAACAAAATAGAGTTGAAAATTAGTTGCTGTTATTTTTTTTAATGCCTAAAATTCACTGACAATTTTATCCAACTAGGCTCATTGTTTTTTAGTACTGATGATGAATTTCACTTTGTTCCAAGTTTCATTTTTATCAGATTAAAAGAAACGAGTAACTACTATATGTAAGACATGTAGACTCATGAAGACAGATTTTTCAAGAGCTGAAACCAATTTTTCTTGCTAGTACATTTGGTATATTACCAAATACAGACTAATTTCTTTCACATGTTACAGAAGATAGACTAAAGCTCTGTTCTACAAACACATGATATCAAATACATTCCTAGAAGACATAAGTGAGGGCACTCTGTATCTGGCAACATTTGAAAGTAGCTTTCCAATCTCAGGTACTAAACATATTTCCCCCTTTGCAATGAGCCAAGGGCAGAAGCAATATTAACAATAATATGACTTTCTTCGAAGAGCACTGAATTGACTCATGACAAATTCCTTGTTAATAAAGTTCTCTCCTATTTGCTCCACTTAGGAAAAATGATTACAATTAGTCAAGGAGTGTTCGCAAACATGCACAATCTAATACACATTCAGTGATTCCTGAGGACAGTTATTAAGTTTTATCCTTACACATTAAAAAAAAGAATGGAAAAGACAATAGCCCCCCCCAAAAAAAACCACTTATTTAAATGATTTAATAACCTAAAATATTTCACTCTTCACATTCGTCTTTCTAAAACAACTCACAAAGGAAAACAATTTTTTTTCTGGCTCTTTTTTTATATCTCCTATCTGGTATTAGTTAAGAGGTTCTCAGGGCAGCTCAGCATCTATGAACACCAATACCACATTCAAGAAGTTTCAAATGATCAAGCATCCCCTAAACAAAGAGTACCATCTTGCCATGCTACCCTACTCCACTTTCAACCTTCACTTCACCAAGTTCCTATTATTGTGATATGATGGCAAAGTGGAAAGAACATAAGCCAAACAGTCCATTAAAATCAGGTTTGACTTTGGGCTTTACCAGCTCCAATCTGTGACCCTGGCTAATTTGTCTACCCTTTCTGAGCCACTCTATTTCTATATCTTGGAAGATGAAATATTGTGGCCATATATGTTTTTGCCCATAACAGCACCTCTTGTTGGAGGAAGGGCTCCTTCAAACCATGTGGTTCTCGTGGAGGCTGCCAATCAAAACTCCCCTAGTAACAGAGACTGCATAATGTAGCCAGAGTGCTTCAGGGGGATTCATTAAAATGGAACTGGTGAGGAAAAGCTGCTTCCACTGTGTTCTAAACAATGAATAGTAAGGCTGAGCAGCACCCCCACCCTACACCCCACCCTGTTCTGCAGAAAAAAAGGAGGTCATTTATTCAATACATATCAACTAAGCACATACTATAAATGCCACTGGAGATCCACCACTACGGACTCAATTTACATCCTAGAAACAGATTCTCTAACAATAATAAAATCAACCTACAAAAAGAACCAGAGAAGATGAGGAAGGGGTGTCCTGATACCATTCAGGCCCCCTTATTCCAGTCTTGTATGATGTTCGCTCTAGCCACAGTCTTCTGGTGGTTTGGCTGTATAAGCCAGCATACTCTCCCAACTCTTTTTTTTTTTTCTTTTTAAACTTACAATGGAGAGTCCTGACTTTTAGGAATGCAGCTACCTATTCTGCAAAGCTACTGTGAGGAATATATTAGATTATGACTATAAAGCATTTAGAATAATGCCTGGACACAGAATAGGTTTTCAAGAAATACTAGCTATTATTTAAAATTTCCTCAAGATTTCCAAATTCTTCCAGAGCTAAACATCCTGAAACAATATCCAGTACTTCTGTAACAGTCTGGCCAGTGTTAAGCTTATCATAAGGATACCTTACTGGAAGAGTACACTTACTTCTGCTCTCAGAAGTTTCTTTATGAGCTAAATGTTAAGGGTTTTATCTAAGACTAGTACAGCCCCCAGTAAAGCATCAGAGACCCTTCAGGAAAAACGTTTAATTATTATAATAATTGTCATATACTAATTCATTCTAAAATTGTGCTTTTAGGGGTGTCTAAGTGGCTCAGTTGGTTGAGGATCCGACTCATGATTTCAGCTCAGGTCATGATCTCAGAGTCCTAGGATTAAGCCCCACATCAGGCTCTGTGTAGAATGTAGAGCCTGCTTAGGATTCTCTCTCTCCCTCTGCCCCTCTCCCCAGCTCACACTCGCTTGCAGGCACTCTCTCTCTCTCTCTCTCTCTCTCAAATAAATAAATAAATAAAAATTGTGCTTTTACATCAATTTCCTCTTTTATCAGTTACCAGCAATTACACTTTTATGTTAGAGAGCAAATTTATGCAACCCAAATAGACCTAGGAAACAAAAGGTCACCATGCTCGGATTTTCTTTAAAAAAGGAGTCCACTAGAGCAGTGTCTCCAATTATTTTTAGAAATTGAGCTGTGCTTGAATCTACCTGCGGTAAGTAAAATACCCAGTGATGTCTGTCCTGATCTCCAGAACCTATGACTCTGTTACCTTAAATGTCCAAAGGAACTTCACAGAGGTGATAAAATGAAGATCTTGACTTGGGGAGATTATCCAGGATGAGCCATGTTGGCTCAATGAGGGTCTTAAAAAGTGGAAGAGGGAGGCAGAAGAGTGTGTCAGAGAAAGAGATAAGACAATAAAAGCAGGGTCACAGAGACGCTGTGTTGCAGGCTTTGAAGGAGTCAAAGAATTTAGGCAGTCTCTAGAAGCTGCAGAAGGCAGAAATGGATTCTCTCCCAGAGCCTCTAGAAGGACCCCAGCCCTGCACAGCTTGATCTTGGCCTAGTAAGAGCAGTGCTGCTCTCTGAACTAAAGAACTGTAAAATGATAAATCTGTGTTTTAAGCTACATTTGGGGTAATTTGTTACAGCAGGAATAAGAAATGAATACACTATCCGGGTGCCTGGGTGGCTCAGTTGGATACGCAGCTGACTTCGGTTCAGGTCATGATCTCACAGTTTATGGGTTCAAGCCCTGCATCGGGCTCTGTGCTGACAGTTCAGAGCCTGGAGCCTGCTTCCAATTCTGTATCTCCCTCCCTCTCTGCTCTTCCCCCACTCCTGCTCTGTCTCTCTCTCTCAAAATTAAATAAACATTTAAAAATTAAAAAAAAGAGGGCGCCTGGGTGGCTCAGTCGGTTAAGCATCCCACTTTGGCTCAGGTCATGATCTCACAGTTGTTGGGTTCGAACCCCGCGTCGGGCTCTGTGCTGACAGCTCAGAGCCTGGAGCCTGTTTCAGATTCTGTGTCTCCCTCTCTCTCTGCCCCTCCCCTGTTCACACCCTGTCTCTGTCTCAAGAATAAATAAACACTAAAAAAAAATTTTTTTTTAATAAAAAGAAAAAAGAAAGAAAGAAATGAATATACTATCAAACTTCAACTAATTTGTTTCTGGTCACATTGCCAATATTCTGAAATACTAATCCCTCCCTCATGAGTTTGTGTGCCCAAATATTTATTGAGCAAGCTCTTCATTCCAATATGCAGACCAATGATGAAATGCTTAATATATGACGCTTCCTATTACACATGATGCAGACACTGCCTACAGATATCACTTAAGTGATATTCCAGTACTACTGATAATTTCCTTTTAAGACTAAATTCTACAACCAGCTTTCCACCCAACCATCCTGCAATCTAGTGTTTCTATAGCTCTTAAGGAGATGCCAAGTCAGACAGTACCTGCAGACAACACAATAGGTAAAATCAATTGTTTCTTAGTCTCTCCCAGAATGAAGTCACATTACTCTGACAGGAAATATCATAAAATCATGATTACCCAGTATGCTGTCATCTTCTGAGTCCTGATAAACATTTTAATAGTTCTGATTTAAGATTATCTGACATCTTGACAGTTCTCAAGGCTATTCCCTCTTAACTAATAAGGTTATTCCCTACCAAGTAATAATAGATTCAAGGATCATTTAAAAATAAATATATGTATCATATAAACAGCAATGACCCCATTACAACCCTGGTTAACTGAACAAGAACTCTAGAATGTAACCTATATTAGGCAGGGTGACTATGAAACTCTTTGACCAATTTTTTTTGTTGTCACGGTTTTGTTTTCACCTCGGCAGACCTTCCCAACTGTTTTCAAATTCCAGGATCCTATTTAATTCACTGACATTCCTTTCCTCCTAAAAGTGTCATATGAGACACTTTTCACATTATGATGAAATCGAATCAAGTTCTGTTTTCTTTTTATAACTTACTGTAGCCCCAGAAAGGTATCACGAAATCATGGTATAGAAACAATTTTACATTCCAACTTTGTTTCCAGCTTTCCCAATCTAAGTATTTCTCTTCTTCCATGGCTTTGTTTTGCTTTGTCTTCTTGTGGTTTGTTTGTGAAGAAAAATACAATAGAGGATTAACTTCTATTTGTTTTCTGTGCTCTTTCTCTAGTAAATAGACTCATTCTGAACAGCTCCCCAATGCCTACTGTATAAAATTCCAAAATCTAAGCCTAGGATTCCAGATATCACATGAGCTGACCCTACCTTCCTTTACAACAAAAGGTAACTTGTATTCAGAGTCCTTCAAGAAGAGCTTCCCCTTTCCCTCCATGTCTGCTCGTGCTAGTTCACCTGCCCTTTCCTTTTCCTCTCCATTTATCTAAGTTCCTTCTTTCCTCCCTTCCCTAAGCATCCTCTGAATCCAGAATCCATGTCTTCTTTACAACAGTGCCTTGGCGCTTTCCTCATATTGATTCATTAACTTACCATGTGAGTATGTCTTTTGTCCCCAACAGAATTGAAGCCAGGCTTCTTTGTATACTCCACATCAGTAGGCTCGCTGAGTTACATAGCTATGTAGACATTCAGTAAATATTTGCTGATTAACACAAGAATTGGAAGACAGGACTAACACCTGTGTTGCAAATTAAATGTATCAGTTTTATTACCTATAATTGTTATTTGACTCACAGCCTATAGGAATCTGTGCCATAGTAAGCCAAGTTATAATTGAGCTCTACCTTTCTGTAATCAGGCTTGTCAACTACTGTTGATC
Organism: Panthera uncia; assembly: GCF_023721935.1. Classification (NCBI taxonomy): domain Eukaryota; kingdom Metazoa; phylum Chordata; class Mammalia; order Carnivora; family Felidae; genus Panthera; species Panthera uncia. Next base: position 80,680,559 of record NC_064810.1, read on the forward strand.
ATATTCATCCCTCAGATATCAGCTAAAACTTTGCTTCCTCAAAAAGACTCTTTTTGTCCTGCTCAACTAAACCAGGTTCCCTGGTAATATGCACCTATAACATTGTTCTCCTCTTTCACTAAACCTGTCACATTGCAATCATTGTTTCAGTGTCTGAACCATGATTCCCTTCCCTCAGGAAGGAAAGGAATGCAGGTTCCAGGAGAGCAAAGACCAGATCTACCTTGTTCACCAATGTATTCCCAATGCTAATCAACCCATCAATCCTTCCCTCCTGTCCTCAATCCCTACCTCCGCCTCCCTGCCTCCCCCCCTCCCCCCCTGCCCCCCCACTCCTGGCCAATAAGCAGCCAAGCAACACTGCATCACTGGCTTCTAGAGCCCCAAATAGCAGTTCTGGTCATTCAAAATAAGATATGGTTAGTCATTCTACCCCCAAAGCCTCCCACCTTACAAGTTCCATTCTTTGCATCTAGGTGAGATTTTTAAAAATCCGTAACAGTGCTTTTTATTTTTTTTAATTTTTTTTTTTTTAACATTTTTACTTATTTTTGAGACAGGGAGAGACAGAGCATGAACAGGGGAGGGTCAGAGAGAGGGAGACACAGAATCTGAAACAGGCTCCAGGCTCTGAGCCGTCAGCACAGAGCCCGACGCGGGCCTCAAACTCACGGACCGTGAGATCATGACCTGAGCCGAAGTCGGCCGCTTAACCGACTGAGCCACCCAGGCGCCCCGTAACAGTGCTTTTTTAAAAAATGATCATTTAGTTCATGTATAACATGACACAAACTCCACAACTTCATATGTTTTGTGTTCTTTTACATTAACTCAGACTACAAAACCAAGATGAAAACAGTGGAGATGCATCCTATGTCCATTCTGTTTACAGGAATTCAACTATTATCTTCAGCAAAGAGAAAGAAAAAAAAGAAATGATTCACAAATACATGGGGACTCTGCACACCGTTCCACCCAATACCATACACTTCAGGGTGAGCACGCGACAGGAGATGGACATCTGCTGCCCTTTTGGTCTCAGTTCTTGAATGCCTTGTACATAAGTGATCCATTTCATCTGTGCCCAAAATAACAAATAGCATGCTGTTCCAACATGGAAGAAAAACTGGCTGCGTTGCACTTCCTGAGAGACAGGTCTCCAACCTGGGAGACTCCCTCCCAGGTATTTTTCAGGAGCACTCAAGTTTCACCTTACTCGTGGACTTCAGAAACAGACTCTCTGTTAGACACAATGCAACTATACACTCAGATGAGATGCATACTTGGCTCGAGTTTCTTTCCAAGAATAGGCACATTTAAGCCCACAATGCTCAGAGTGGCCACTATGAAAAAGCCCAAACCTGTTTCCCTTTCTCTTCTCTTGGTAAATGTCTAAATGAGAAGAGTAATTATTTGAAACTTAGGAAATACATATAGAACAACAAATGTTAAAAATAAAAGTGAGGGGGGCACCTGGGTGGCTCAGTCGGTTAAGCATCCAACTTCGGCTCAGGTCATGATCTTACAGTTTGTGAGTTTGAGCCCCACATCAGGTTCTGTGCTAACACTTCAGAGCCTGGAGCCTGCTTCAGGTTCTGTGTCTCCCTCTCTCTCTGCCCCTCCCCTGCTCACGCTCTGTCTGAGCATGGTGCTAAGTTACTGCCATGAACCATCAGGCACAACCTTCAAGGTGCCACATTCTAAAAAAGAAAAAACTGGGGCGCCTGGGTGGCTCAGTCAGTTAAGCATCTGATTCTGCTCAGGTCATGATCTCACCGTCTGTGAGTTCGAGCCCCACGTCGGGCTCTGTGCTGACAGCTCAGAGCTTGGAGCCTGTTTCAGATTCTGTGTCTCCCTCTCTCTCTGACCCTCCCCTGTTCACGCTCTGTCTCTCTCTGTCTCAAAAATAAATAAACGTTAAAAAAAAAAATGAAAAGCTTTAAAAAAAATAAAAATAAATAAAAAAGAAAAAACTAATCCCTATAATATACAAAATAATGGTAAGATCCATGTCTACAAACATCTATATTATGCATAAACCCTAATATTATTCATCAGTTGTATATCAATGTGTACAGAGGTGATAAGCGAAATGAGACAGGAAAAAAAAATCACTTCTTTCCAGCTTCCAGTAGGTCCTTAGTATTATAAGAATTACTCTTCAAAGACCCACCCCACCCTTAGAGAACTTCTCCTAAGAAGTACATGGGCTTTGTGTAGACTGAAATATATTCCCCTTTCTTCTTTCCTAAATTGGTACGAGTGAATTCTTTTCAGTTAAATGCACAAGGTAGGATTCCATTCAGTTGTAGGCTGAGTAGATGGTAGCCTTCCCACTCATCTTAATTAGCTCCCAATTGTCATCTCAATTTCTCTTGGTTAGGGGGTCGAGAAGGATGTGGAGTCACAAGAGATTTTTTTTTTTTTTTTTAAGAGCAAAAGGAAACTTCTTACTGAACCACAGAAGAAAAACAAATTTGATTATGGTTAAAACATCCCTTCAACATCTTTCCTTTGGAAAACTGCTCGTCCTACACTCCAACCTAGCCAGAAGAGTAGGACATGACATTCTGGTATCCGTTCAGCCAGTCACTATCCTTCTCTGGAATCTGTAAATACTGAAGGTAGGAGTTTTCTCTTTGTTCTGGGAAGATGTTAGCACAGGGGCTGTTACACAGAAATGAAGATAATTCAAACATTAATTCAAGATTCAATTAAGACTCGAACAGTTCGAGTCTATATCTATATATAGATTACACCTGACACTGTGAATCAAGACACTATCTAACCTCTGTGAAAAGTAGAAACAGATGGAAAGTTAAACATACTTCCTTAAGTTGAAAACGCCTTACTTTTAATTCACCTACATAACTGACATCTGGTATCACAATGGTTGACATCTCTATAAAAGAGTGACAAACGGCTATAAAGTGCCAAGAAGCCTCAATATTCCGAAGACAAAAAACATCCATCTGCTGATGCTGGTCCAGGTGCAAAGAAAATATATAAAGGATAATCAACATACTATTATCTTAGCGCTCTAGAAAGAATTTTTTCACATGTCTCTTTAACATATGAAGCCCAATAGTTCAACCAGAATCCCCCCCCCCCCACTTATCTTTTATTATGCTTTCTATGGAACAGGCCACCTGTTGACAGAGGATTCGGTATCCATTTACTCTCTCCTTAAAGTTAACCATAAGCAAACCCATGTCTTCCACAAACATGTAGATTCTCCATCCCCATTTGTATTAGACTTCAAACACACACACACCTGACATGTAATTAACTACCTCTCAATCACAGACATCTGAAGGAGAGGTGGTGCCACAAGTCAACCTCCATGATTGTTTTGCTTGTGTTTTCTTTTTATGGGGGGGGGAAGAGTGTGGTAGACGGTGGGCATGCAGAGGACACAAGCCTTCCTGTCCATTTCTAGTATGAGTCTAATATTAGGAGGTTATGGAAGAGGCATGCCTAGTTGAAGAAGGTTCCCAGCTCTTCCTGACAACCCATGGCCATGGAACCTCCCTAGCTGACCCTACTTCATCACACCCTACCCTCCCTTTGAAGCACACCCAAACATTTGAGGCAGCTCTGTTTCCCTCTTTCCCCAGATACCACATTTGGGAGAACACAACAGGACACAGGAGTGGCCTCAAACTTTACAGACCCACCTGTCCTCCTGTAGCCCTCACTCTGGAGCACACTTGCAGGCAGAGACAAACAGGAACCAGCCTCACAGGGTGCACATCAATCCTAAGAGGTGGACACCTCATCTAAGCCTTGGCCCCACACTTGGGGAGCACACTTGTCCCGACCTTCAAGAGACAAAGTAGCCTACACCTGTACCAGGGGCCTGAAAGGCGGATTGCACATCTGTTTCATCCGGGGGAGGGTGATCACCCGCCTAGGCCTAGTCTCACAATCAGGAGAAGCGGGTGCACCTATCCCTCGGCCTCACATTTGTTAGGAAAAAGTGTAAACCGCCTAAGCCAATTCCATGCCAAACGCCGGACACGCCTCTCCGCCCCAGCGTCAACCCTGCCGAGCTCGTGGGCCCCAGTCCAGTTAGTCAGCCTGGGGCTGCTCAGTCAGACACTCCGGGGCCGCGCCACCGCGCGGGGGAAAGGGCCGAGGCTCAGAAACCCGGCGCGTTCTCCTCCCGCCCGGGGGACAGCCCCTCACTACAGTCCCCACCCCGCTGGCCCGCTACCAGGAGATTCTTTACCTGCGCTCGCGGCCATTCCAGCCCCAGACCCGCGGCCCACGTGACCCCGCCCCCTGGCTCCAGCCTCACGCATGCGCAGTCTACACCACTGATAGCCACGCTTCCGCTTTCTTCCCCGCACTCTTGTCACTCCTGGGCGGTCCGCCCCCCTACACCACGCCCCCATTTAAAGGGCCAGAGATTCAATGTCTCACACCAGGGACTTAATGGGTGATTAACATCTTGCGGAAGAGGAGAGTGGAAACGTCAGTGAAGCGCAGACCGGTACAAACAAGTCTTTGAAATGGGAAGACAAACGCCTCCAGCCCTATGTCAATGAATTCATCTGGCCTTTAAGAAAGAGACCCTACCTCAGCCAGGCAAGAAAGGTAGTTGATTTCCAGACTTTTGGAATTTGAAACCGGTAAATTTTTACTTAATCTTTTTAAAGACGCACAAAGAATTGCCAGCTTTTTATTTTGCCAAGGACAATAAATACACACTAAAAAACAACTATTATTTTCTAACTTATGGTCAACATTGATCCACAAAAAATACATCTTAACACCAAACGTATAGGAGAGACACTCTCAAAGGAGATGTCTTTTAAATGGATAAAAATGTATGTTTATTTCTCTTATTCCTCCTGGAGAAAGATGAAAGCTTTCAGGACAGACTGGATTTTAGAGCCACCACTGTAGATAACCCTAGCCCCAAAGCACAGATCTTATGCTTACTGGGGCCTATAGTAAAGAAAATGGAAGGAGGAAGAACAGAAGATGCTCCTAGAAGGAGATTTCGAAAATATTCAGTTGGGAAGACATTATTGCACAGCAACTAGGCACACTGCACTTCTGAGCCTCTGAAGGACTCAGAGGTGGGTAAGACGCAGCCCTGCCCCCAGGGCTAAGAACTCCATATAGGGACCTAGCTACAATGCTAGTGCATTGTAATGCAAGTCGGGCTCTTTTAACTGGTATAAGAAAGGTATGAGACCATCACTTTAGGACACAGATGAAGAAAAATGGTGGAACTATTTTCCTGAGGTGGGCCTCAGGAAGCTAAAAGGAGAAGTTGGAAGGGGGAACCAACTACTACTCAATGTCAATTACAGGAAGAATTGTCAATTACAGACCCCAACAGAAGAATATTCAACAGAGCGAATCATTGATTACAGGACCCAACAGGGAAAGATGTACCTTGCATTTCCTCTGAGAAATCAACTACCCCTGGGACTCAGCCAATGAACAATCTGAATCCCTGCTTTCACCAATGGATTTTCCTTCAAAACAACCCCTCCCAACTTCTCCGTTAAATACGTTCCTTGGCTTTGGTGGACTTGCCTATAGTTCTGCCACAGCTTGCTTGTCTGGAATTGGAATTCTTGGTTATTCCCTAATAGACCCATTTTTGCTGGTAAAAACTTGTATTTTTCAGGTTAACACTATGCATTTATGCATGTATACACACACACACACACACACACACACACACACACACACTGTGTGTAAATCCTAGACGTAATCACCTTTAGCATGTGCAATACAACTTGACATTTTATATTTTAGTCTATTTTTTTTTAATGCTGGTTACTAAATTGATTTCATGACTCACTAATGCATAGCAACCCATAGCTTGAAAGTACAGCATGGAATATGTTAAAGGTACAACAGGATATAAGGCTGGAAAGACAAAGCCCAGATCCAAGGAGGACATTGAATGCCAAGCTGGGGGTGTCTGCTCTTCTGGTAAGAGGCCCTGGAGGTTCTTAAGCAGAGAACTGCTTAAAATGGCATGACTATAGCTGTGCCTTAGAAGTCTGAAGACCTGCCTTCAGTTCTCAGTATCACATTTTTAGAGGAAAACTATTAAACAGGAGCCTGGCTAGAAGAGAGTCAGCAGGCTGGTGAGATCAGAAACTCTGTCTAACAGAGAACTGTTAAAAGTGTTGGGCAGAAAGGAAATTGGCAGAAGTGGGGGACTGGATTATGATACTGAGGGGTGGGGAAGGTTGTTCCCTGACCTTTTTGAATGATCTGTACAGCAATTTTAGATGTATTCTGTGTAACTCTAGGGAGTAAATCTAGGACCCTTGCTGGATGTTATAGGGAAATGATTCCAAATCACAATAAGAATTATTTTAGGGCAGTCTAAACTGACACAGGCTGTTTGCATTAATTAAATTAAAATATTGTAGGTCACGTGGGTGGCTCAGTCAGCTAAGCATCCACCTCTTGATTTCAGCTCAGATCATGATCTCTCAGTTCATGAGATCTCTCAGTTCATGAGTTCATGAGATTGTCAGGCTTTGCGCTAACAGCAGGGAGCCTGCTTGGGATTCTCTCCCTCTCTCTCTTCTCCTCCTCTGCTGATGCTCTCTCTCTCTTTCAAGATAAATAAATAAACTTTAAAAAATTAAAATATCATATGCTTATTATATAAAGCTTGGAAAATTCAGGAAATATAAAAAGTAAAGCAGAAATTATCCACATCCCAGGAAACAGCACTTTTGGCTTATTTTCTTTGAGTCTTTTTCTTTGCACATTTACAGTTTTTTACATAATAGAACTATATAAATATATAGTTCTGTGTACCATTTTTTTTGTTTTTGTTTTTTTGCTCAGTGTTGTATCTTAAGCGCCATCCACTGTTATTAAAATTTGTCACAAATATTCTTTGTAATGGCTGCATAATTGTTGATAATATAGTTTATTTCTTAATTTTTGGACATTTAGGGGGTTAACTATTTTTTCACTGTTAACAAGAACGTTGACATGAATATCCTTATACAGAAATCTTTGCCCACATGTAAAAATTATTTCCTTAAGATAGAAACCCTATAAGTGAAATTACAGACTCAAAGACTTTGAAAGCTCTTCATTCTGTGAATACCTTCTGGCAAATTGCTTTCCAGAAAGGTCAGGCCAGTTTTCATTCTTACCAGAAGTACTCAAGGGTGCCCATCACACATACCCATCAGCATTTACTTTATCTTTTTAAAAAAGCTTTCCCAATTTGATAGAGGAAATGGCCTCGCATTTTAATTTGTATTGGATTACTAGCAAGATGGAATATGTTTATAAATTTATCAACCCTTTATAGTTATTCTGGGAATGCAATTTCACTGCCTATGTTTGGATTTGTGATTACCAAATAGTACTAAGTGAATTGTTGCAGACTTATGAGAAAAAAAAAAAAGAGAGAAGAACTTTAAAAATAAATAATGTGGTCACACCAAGTTATAGCTGGATTATATTGTGGTATACCGTATAAACAAAGGTTAGTAGAACTGAGTCATCACAAGGTATGTGGTTAAATACGGCTGTGCTCTTGTGATCGGTAAAATATTCATGTGGTGAGGGGCAATTTGGATTCAGCAAAATATCATTCCTTATGTTAAATCAACATTATAAATTTTAATTTTCTCATTTGGTAGTTTTGGTTCTTCGTTTTTTTAAGTAAGTTCAACATGTAGCTCGAACTCACAACCCTGAGATCAAGAGTCTCATGTGCTACCGACTGAGCCAGCCAGGCGTCCCTCTTTGTATTTAATTTATAAATTTGTTTTGGTTCTATAGATAACATAAAATCTACAAAAATAAGGAGGCTTTTCCTTAGTTTTGTGTTTCCATAGGTATACATATACATATGTAGGCGACATGATAAAAAATAATTTAAGCTGACTTTAGAGATCTGGGAGAATCTTTTTCCCTTACAAGGAATCTGAACATCATTTAAGTTTGAGAAACATTGATTTAGGAGGTTTCTTAAAGTTTCATTTGTAATGATCTAAACATAGGCCCTGGAATTTTTTTTAAAGGGAACATTTTAGCACTGTATGTTCACTGCACTACAATTAAAATAAAATTTAAAAAAAGAAACCAGAAGAAAAAAATAAAAATAAAAAAATAAAATGGTAAAAATGGTGTCAGGTTTTATACCAGAATTTTTTATATGGAATATTGTGATAATTTTCTTGCCTTTGGAAAGAGCACCAAAAGTTAACTATGTTTAGCATTCAGAGAGTATGTTTTGACTTAATATGTACTATTTGTCAAAGTTAACTTTGTGTAGGTAAGACCTAGACAGAAGAATGTTTGAATTATTAAACTCGTCTTTTTAAGTAAGACAAAACAGTTGAGCAGTTGGTAATGAAAATGGAACTTCTGTGAACTGGTCTTAGAAGAAATGTAACTAATGAGACAAAAAACTCACGTGTGATGTAAGAGCCTGGGAGCATGCAAGTCAACAAAGGCTGGCTGTTCTGATGGCCAGGAGCTAGAAAGGGAGCAGCAGCCAGGGGCTCCTGCTGTTGGATGATGTCCCCGTACACAGTCCTAGTCCTCCAGCTCTCCCCACAACAGGAAGGATGAAGAGCATGGTCCAGGCACTGCTATTAACATTGCATCATGAGTAAGCCACATTTATCCTGAAGGTAAAAATGGCTGGTTCCTGGTAACAAGGGGCAGAGACTAGGAGATGGGTTGTGTCGTTTTTTTCTTTGCTCACAATCACAAGATAAATTGGGCTCTTCTCCTTTTTAAATAAGGAGCCTGATATACAGGGTTCTTAATGAAGTCAAAATATCCAAGAGAAGTGAAATTGGGTGTCTGTAAGTTACTCAAGCTCATCCAGATGTCATTCTCAGGTGCCCTCTGCCTGGAATGCTCTTCTCCTCCAAGATAACCACATGGCTCACTCCCTTGCCTTCTTTGGGGCTTTGCTCAAATGCCACTGCATTAGTCAGGGCAATAAATACAGGCAGATGGCAGAGGAGTATTCTCCATCCAGGTCTCAGGGACCCAGCTTCTTTCCATCGGGTGATGCTTTCAGCTGAACACATGGCCTCCAAGTTCTCCAAGGCAGGGGGATAGAAAAGGCCCATTAGTTCTCAACTGCGTTGGCCAGAAAGTGACATGTGCCCCTTCTGCTCATAGTCCATTGGCCAGCACCCGCCACCTGGCCTTGCTTTACTACAAGGGAGGCCAAGAAGTATCTGGAAGCCCTCAGAATATCTGCAGAGTGCATGCAGTCTCTTCCATGGTCATCTCCATAAGGTCTTCCCTGACTACCCCTACCTCCCCCAGCATTCCCTTACCACCATTTTAGACTTCATTTTTCTCTATAGTACTTATCACAGTCCAACATGCTATGTATTTTACTCATCCACTAAGTTTCTGTCTTCTCCACTGGTACATAGGCATTATGAAAATTATAATTTTTGTCTTCTTCATTTATGGTTTTCTCCCTAGCATCCAAAACAGTACTTGGCATATGGTAGGAGCTCCATAATTTTTTATTAAACGAATGAATGAATTCTGCAATGATAGTCTATATTTGTATGTGGAAAGGGTATCACATACACTGACCTGAGGATGTTTCCTAAGGAATAAAGAACCCCCTTACAGCATACACAAGCATGTATTGAGTACCTACTATGTGCCAGACACCATGCCTGGTGCCAGGAACACAGACGTGAGAAATAGTCCTTGGTATCTGGCCAGAAAGAAACAATAAAAATGGAATACTTACTAAGATCCATAATAGAAATAAATTATGAGAGCTCAAAGGCCAAATGCTTCTGACCTTTAGCAAGAATCAGATTTTAGATCCAAACATTACTAGAATAGCAACAATCACAAAAGAAGCGGTGGGTGGGGGAAATGGGTAGGGGACTCAGGAGTAATAAATTGCTTCCCAAAGTCATAAAAGAAATAATAGCTGTATTTTCTGCCATTTTGTATTCTCGACAACAAGTTGCCTTCCATTTGCCATTCACCCATTCATTCTAGTGCCCTCCCATATCCCTCTTTCCTTCAGCTTTGGAGTATGTAGCAGCCCATGTGCATTCAGTTCAGAGACACTTGGAAGGTCTCACTATTTAAAAGCATTTCTCCTTCTTATAATTTCACAATTCCAGAAATGCCATCACTTGAAATCTGCTTATTATGTCTTCCAGCCCCACCTATACTTTGCAAAAACCAAGCACAGCATATCAGTCTTTTGAACTGAGGACTGCCATCACAGGAGCCCTGCTGGAACTCATGAGCAAAAAATGGATGGAAAGGGAGGTCCAGGACTGGAACCTGGTATAGAAAAGGGAACCCTGGGCAGGCCCTGAAGAGGACTGGGCATTAGACCAGGGAAAGGGCAAGGAGAGAATAAAGAAGATGCAGAAACAACAAAAGCATCAAAGGTAAATTTGACCTATTTCACCATCTTTCATGGGTATAGTCTTGTTTACATAGAAGGACACAAACTATCTCTTTAACACACACACAAAAAGGAAGAGTTGGGCTCAGCTGAGAATGAGAGAGAATTCAAAATAATAGCAATGTTCCGCTATGTCAGGACCCAGATTCCTATCTCACTGTTCTACCATGGAAAGCCTCAATTCCCAAGGCCATCTCATGGTCCAAGACATCAGCTCCAACCGTCACATTCACTTTCCAATTGTCAGGGAAGAGAAAAGGAAGGGAGAAGGTATGTAAATTATCTACTGCTTTGTAACTACTCTAAAAATTACAGGCTTGAAGCAGCATGTATTACAATTTTTGTAGAACAGGAATCTAGGTGTGGCTTAGCTAAGTCCTTTGGCTTAGGGTCTCTCACAAGCTTACAATCAAGGTAGTGGCTCAAGCTACAGACATCTCAAGGCTCAAATTAGGAAGGAGCTACTTCCAAGGTCACGTGAGTATCAGCAGGATTTGCTTCCCTGTAGGCCATTGGACTGAGGGCCTCAGTTCCCACCGGTTTTTGGCCAGAGGTGCCCTCACTTCCTTGTCACTTGGGTTTTTCCACAAGGCAACTCACAACATGGTAACTTGTTTCATCCAAGTAGGCAAACAAGAAGAGCCATCAAGAATGTGAGCAAGATGGAAGTCACAGTCTTTTGTAAGCTGATCTTGGAGGTGACTCCACATCATTTTTTGCTACATTCTATTTGTTAGAAGCACTAGCTCCAGCCCACACTCAAGGGGAGGGGATCATACAAGAATGTGACTTCCAGAAAGTGAGATCACTAGGAGCCAAATTTTAGAAGCTTCCACCAAAGAATATTGTGCCCATTCCCTTCAAAGATGGTTACCTGAAATTGCCTTTACCAGTCTTGTCCGCATCTAGCTGCAAGGGAGGCTGGAAAATGCAGTCTTTATTCTGGGTGACTATCAGCCCAGCTGAAAATTACGGATTCAATCCTGAAAAGGAGTTACAGAATTCTAGAGAGTAGAAGCCTTGGTTATTCCATGCAGCAGCCACAGGTATTGAGGAGGAGGATAAATATGGCTGGGTAGAATTATAGAATCAGAGTTCAAATCCTACCTCTGTCACACCCTATGCTGAGTAAATTACTTAACCACACCGAGTCTCATTTCTATGTTCAGACTAAATGAAATGACCTATGTGAAACATTTTGCACTAGGTAGGTTCTCAATAATTATCTGCTAAAAATCTGTTTCAGAGATAGCTTAATCTCCCAGAAACTGTTAAGCCAGGCTCTGACAGCGAACCAGCTTGCTGTGTGACTCCATGCCATTCATCTCGCTTCTTCTGGCACAAGCTCCCTGTCGGTAAAAGTCAGTACTAAACATCTGCCCTACCTATCTTAATAGGTTGCTGTAAAGATAATGTGTGCGAACATTATCGATTTTTTTTTAATTGCACACAAACTTAATGTGGCACTAGTGACCACCAGGTGGCAGTGGGAGGTAATGGGCTTAGGTTATGGCCCATGGCCACCAGATGGTGCTGGCATTCAGCAGATAACACCCTGGCTTTTCTGGGAGCCTATGCAGGAGCACCAAAGGGCCCCTGATGGCCAGTGCAAACCCCTCATCCTACAGAGTAGAGAATTGAGACTGGGGAAAGATTTGTCAGCAGGGGAGGGAAGTGTTCCATTGCAATAAGGGCTTGGGCCCAGGCTTCTTGATTCTCAGCTCAGGGTAGCTCTTATCCCTACACATTAATGATGGTCTTGTATTCTCTCTAGACTTGCACTGGAGACCAAAGATGCCTACTGTCTTCTTGTTCATGGGTTCACCAAATTTTAAAAGCCTAAAAAATGTCCACGAACATCATCTATCCCTCTGGCTATGTAGCATAGTGGTTAAGAGTCAGACTTCCATTTATATCTGTATAGCAGCAGGCTCCTCACTGCAAAGTTGGGATAATAATTTCTACCTGATAGGGTTGATGTGAAATTAAGTTAAATGAGATAAAATATGTGAAAATAATAGGTAACATTAAGGAGTCCATACTTGTCTAAGCAGTTTACATATATAGTTTACATATACAGTAAAACCTTGGATTGTGAGTAACTTGTTCTGCAAGTATTCCGCAAGACAAGCAAACATTTCTAATAAATTTTAACTTGGTAAACGAGCAATGTGTTGCAAAATGAGTCGTACATGATGCCGAATGTCACATGATCACAACTGAGCCAGTGGTTCTTCGCTCTCTCTCTCTCCCTCTCTCTCTCTCTCACTGCAGGATTGTGGGTGATCATCTCCCATGCTCAGATGCTTAGTCTCAGTCCATGGTGTTTGGCAGAAATCAGTGATTTTTCAGAACATTGGAAGGTGCCCACAACTGGCACTAATGTATTTTTTGTCACTTTAAAGCACCTATGGACAGTCCTTTGCTTTTCCATACAAGAGTAAGCTTAGGAATGCTTTGCTTCATTCTAGGTCAGGCTGCCTGCAGATATAGACCCTTTCTTCTGCTGCCTTATCGCCAGTTACATTAAATACAGTATATGACAAGAGTTTATTAATACTGTACTATAGTCAACATCCATACAAGTGTATACAGTGGCCCCCTTGCATAAAAAGATTCCATTGAGCCAATAGATAGCAGTGATTTCATTAGTGATAGTGAAAGTCATTCTATACAATGACCCTCCTCTCTCTTGTCTCCCTCACACCAGCCACAAAGGTTTTAAAAGGTAATTGCAGGTTAATGTGTTTATTTTTCTTTATATTTTGCACTATATTAGAGTATTGTAATCATTTTTATATGAATATTTTGGGATTGTGGAACAAATCATCTGAGTTTCCATTATTTCTCATGGGGAAATTCGCTTTGATATACAAGTGCTTTAGATTACAGACATGTTTCTGGAATGAATTATGCTCACAAACCAAGTTTCTACCGTATTTTATTCATTTAATACATAATATTTAATATTTAATTTAAGTGATTTAATCATTACGGGAACACTATGAATTAAATGAATCATTTAATTCATAATACATAACATTTAATTCTCCCCATAACTTTATGTGGTATCTACTATTATTAGGTCCATTTTACAGAGGAAGAAACTGAAGCACAGAGAGGTTGTAGCTTGCCCATTCTCATAGCTATTGGTTAAGGAGTTGGATTTAAACCTATCTTCAGAGCCCATGCCCTTAACTTTATTTATTGTTTGGCAGAGATTAAATACCCAATAAATGACAGATACGGATCCAGAGTGGCCAAGCTGAGGACTCAGGCTTGAGGTACAAGGGTTTAGAAGAGAAAGATAACCCCAACGTGCCTACATTTCCAGAATGGTGGGAGTAACACACAGTTGGAAGAAAAATGCTAAGTACCCACGTTCATAAAACAAAGGTAACTTACAAAATTAAAAAAATAAAGATAACTCAAACACAGCAGGTGGGATTTAGACTTTAGACACAGAAAAAAAACCAGAATTTGAATTCTGATCCTGCTTCTTGGTAGACCTCAGGCAAGTTGTTCAATATCTTGAAGCATCAGGTTCTGCATCTAAAAATTGAAGCTAGGGGTGCCTGGGTGGCTCAGTTGGTTGAGCATCCAACTTCAGCTCAGGTCATGATCTTACAGTTTGTGAGTTTGAACCCCACATCTGGTTTGCTGCTACCAGCGCAGAGCCTGCTTCAGATCTAATGTCCTCCCTCTCTGTGTGTCCCTCCCTGGCTCCTGCTTGTGCTTTCTCTCTCAAAAATAAATAAAACATTAAAAAAACTTTTTTAATTGAAGCTAATACTCTACTTTGCAGAATTACTGCATTAGAAGCCAATGTGATTAAAATGCACATTTAAAAAATGTACACAGTAGGGCAGACATTTGATTATTACAATTCTCATTACTCAACAAATATATATTGTGCTAGTTGAAAGGGATTTAAGATGCTAAGATATTGTCCCCTCCCTCAAAGAAGAGGAGAGGTGATGGATGTACATACCACTCAGTAGAAGGTGCCTTAGGGAGAGGTGAAACATGCAATTGTCATTAGAGGAGGCCAAGATGTTTTTCTAGCAGTAACAACTGGAGACGTTTTCATGGATATGATACTGAAGAATAGCCTTGAAGGAAGCAAGGAAGGTGAGGAGAGCATTCCATAAACTTTATTAGCAAAAGTAAGAGGGCCAGAAAGAGCCTGTTTGTTTGGGGAGTAGTAAGCAGTTCAGACTGGAAGTATGAGTCAGGTTTAAGAGTGTAGCAGCAGAACGAGAAGGGAATTTCTGGTTAGATTTGGCACATTAAACGTATGCATTTGACTCTGTTCCTAAAATGACAGTAAAGGATAAAGTGTAAACCCACAAGAACTCTAGGAACAGAGAAGAGACAATGGCTGGTGGGAGATGACAAAAACAAAAATTAGAAGATGAATGGTAGTTGGATGAGTATTGACTGACTTAGTAAAGACAAGAAAGCTGCCTACAGGGCAGGGAGGGGGCTGAGAAGTTTTCAAGAAGGAAGCCAACTTGATATGAAAAACGAAAACAAATAGAAATGTTTAGAAAATAGAGGTGCCAGGTAACCCTAAAGCTGATGGGATGGAGCTGGACTGAAAAAATCAGTATGAGTTGAAAGTCCAATTCCTTGACCCAGCCCTGTATCCACATGGCTTTCTCTACCCACCCAGCAAAATACAGGAGGTAAACTCTCTGGAGAAGTCAAGGAGAGAGGTCTGGACTTGGGGAAGACACTAAGCAAGGCAGATGGAAGACGTCAATCACCGTACTGAAAACAGGGGCATTATGTGAGAACTTCATCCTGAGCAGTGTGATCACCTACCTCTTCCTGTGTTGAGCTTCCAGATCACTGAAAACCTGGCTTACATTCTAGGGGAAAGTGATTAGGGAAGGGGCTGTGGCGTAAGCCAGCTGACCCTACAGAATGACCTACTGATACTGACATTTGGTTGGGGGTGGAGGACTGTGTCCAGTAAAAGGTCAGCTTCCTACCAGATAATCCTGAAGTGTAGTCCACCACTCGACTGGCCCTGTGCACACAAAAGAGATTTTAGTGTACTCAGGAGAAACAGACAATTTAAGGAGATTTTTTTTTAATTAACAGAAACATTAATATCCTTAGAGGGAAAGAAAACCATTGCACCCATGAAACAAGATTAGGGAGCTACAGAAAAAAGAAACTTTAGAGGCTTGGTTTTTTGTTTGTTTGTTTTTTAAGACTCTTGGAGATAAACATAGCTAAAAATTTTAAATTGTATAGGTTTGGAGGAAAAAATTAGAGGAAATCTCCCAAAAGTAAAACAATTACAGGTTTGTTTGTTTGTTTGTTTGTTTTTTAAAAAAGAACTAATAAGAGAAAAAAGACAAGAACACTAAAGGATTATTCCAGAAGGCTCACTACTAAAACAGGGGTTCCAGAAAGAGGAAACTGAGAAAAATTTGGGAAATAATAACCAAAGAAATGACTTAACATTTTTTTCTAGGACAGTTTAAAAAAATCATATTAAGGCCCATCATTGTGATATTTCAGAGATCAGAAATAAAGAGCAGATCTTCAAAGCTTCTAGATAGAAATATCAGGCCACATACAGAGGATTAGGGTTCAGAATGTATCAGACTTGTCAAAAGCAATGCTAAAAGGGCATGAGGAATCTTATTGGGGTGTTCTAGAAAATATGCATTTAGAAAATGTTCTGGGGCCCCTGGGTGGCTCAGTAAGGTAAGCATCTGCCTCTTGATTTCAGCTCAGGTCATGATCTCACAGTTTGTGAGATGGAGCCCCATGTTAGGCTAACAGCGCAGAGCCTGCTTGGGATTCTCTCTCCTCTCTCTCTGCCCCTATCCCTGCTCACACCCAATTTCTCTCTCTCAAAGTCAATTCAAAAAAAATTTTTAAAAGAAAATGTTCTAAAACTGGTTTGTGATGATGGTTGTACAACTTGGTAAATATAATAAAAATCATTAAAGTACACACTTTTTTTTTTTTTTAATTTTTTTTTTCAACTTTTTATTTATTTTTGGGACAGAGAGAGACATAGCATGAACGGGGGAGGGGCAGAGAGAGAGGGAGACACAGAATCGGAAACAGGCTCCAGGCTCTGAGCCATCAGCCCAGAGCCTGACGCGGGGCTCGAACTCACGGACCGCGAGATCGTGACCTGGCTGAAGTCGGACGCTTAACCGACTGCGCCACCCAGGCGCCCCTAAAGTACACACTTGAAATGGGTAAGTTTTCTAAGTCCAAAAATATAGCTCAATATTATCACAAAAAAGAATTCACAAAATAAAAAACTGTAGGTTGATATATAAGGCATTTCAAATATAAAAATGGATAAGCATATTATAAAATGGCTACTAAAACAATTCATGTATAAATATTAAACATATCATTCAAATAAGTTACTATATAATGTTAAACAAAAACAAATAACAGCAATGCTGGATGGAAGCTGGAAGACAATTGAGCAATTTCTTCTAAATTTTTAAAGAAAGTTATTTTACATCTAGAATATTCTAGCCATTCAAGGTGTCAATAAAATGTGAAGTAAGTTCACATTTCATATCAGGTTTCAAAAACTTGGTCTCTGATGTATCCATTCTCATAAAGATATTAAAGGATGTAATGAGGTATAAACCAAGGAAGAAAACATAGGACACAAGAAAAAGAGAGAATCTAATACAGGAGAAAGACTGAAGAACTTTCCAGAAAGATGATGAGGGAAGTTCCAGGATGACCCTTGTGCAGGAAACAAGGAAAGAAACCAATCCAGATTGAAGCAGGAAATCTTCAGGCTACAGGAGTGAAGTTTCCAAGAAAATAATGCAACATACGTATAGATAACCTGATTCATTTGACTAGAGAGAGAGAGAGAGAGAGAGAGTTCTAGCCTATAAGAAAGACTGGGGATGAATTAGTGATAAGTACATAGAAAAAAACTAAGCAAAGAAAAAAAAGAAGTATCAACCTTAGGGGGAAAATATTATTTCAAAAATAAATGTAATCACACATAGTTTATTATGTCACTCAGCTGTGAGCAATGTTTACTTAGTCATAATAATGTAAATACTGAACCTTGATTCAACTAAAAATCATGCTTCATCAATACTGGGAGAGAGCAAGAGAGAGAGAGAGAGAGAGAGAGAGAGAGAGAGTTCAGGCAAAGAGCCTATAAGAGAGATAAATCCCCATCTTCCTATGGAAGTTGTCTTAGTTTGAATTTCCCCAGAGGCAGACCCTGAGACAATGATTTGCTGACAAGTAGTTTATTTGGGCAGTGCAGGGGACACTCAGAGAAGGTGACACAGGGAAGGGAAAACAACAAATAAGGAGTGTGGTATTAGAGGGGACCTGGGTGGTTCAGTTGGTTAAGTGTCCTACTCTTGGTTTTGGCTCAGGTCATGATCTCAAGGTTTGTGGGTTGAAGCCTCACATCAGGCAGCGCGAAGCCTGCTTGAGATTTGCTCTCTCTACCTCTCAGGCATCGAACTGACATTCTAGGAAATGAATATTCCATTTCCCCTACCTTGCAGTCCTCAACTAATGACTCTCAGGGGTTGGTGTATAAATACATCTGCTCCCTCCCTCTCAGGGGGAATAATTTTGTCCCATTTGTGTTTTGTCCCATTTCCCAGAGTCTTCCCAGCGGGACTAAGTTCTAATCACTCACAGTGGTGTCTGGCTTAATCCCACATGCATGTTTTTTAGGTTTATTTATTTATTTTGAGAGAGAGAGAGAGAGCATGCGCCTGTGCACACACATGTTTCCTAGAATGTCAGTCTGCCGCCTGTGAGGACAGAGCCCCCAAACCTTCAGGCACAGAGATACAGGCCCTGGCAGCTGGAGGTGAGGAAGTCTGCTTCACGGGAAGGTCTAAGGGGTACAAGTGGGGCACTGACAGCATCTGAAATAGAAGTCTATAGATAATGTCTAAACTGGAAACATCTAAAATTACAATGCAAGCCTTTACCTCCATCAGACAAATGAAGGTAAATACCTGAAGAAAAATAAATGTTGAAGCAACTACCTTTGAGAAGTCAGAATCAGAAGTGGGGAGAAATGAAGCAAGGAGCAATTTGTTTTGCATTATGTACATAGTAGGGCTATTTTTAACTTTTAAAGATAGGACCTTTTAAACACTGTAGTAGTTTAATGAAAATTCAAATGACATTAACCTAAAAATTACCAGACCAGTGCAAAGGAAAATGGAATCACGATCCCAGGGTGGGACAGGGTGGCAGGAGATCAGACACCAGCCTCAGCCTTAACTTCTGAACTCAGCTTCCCTCAGGGTTTCTGAGAGCATCTGGTGCTAGCAGGAGGATGGCTATCATGGAGCACTGGCCCATGGGTATTCTGCCCCGTGACTCTTGTCTGGTCTAGGTGACTGGGAAAATGGTGCTGTCATTTATAGGCACTGAAAGCAAGTTTGGGAGGAGAAGGTGGTGAGGTCACTTGGGGATAGGTTGAGGTGGGGTAGTTAGGAGGATACCTGGGGGAGAAGTCCATCGGCCAGCTCAGGAGAGGAATGAGGGCCTCAGGAAGTTTCTGGGTAATTGTTCTGAGCCAGATAATAGCAGATGGTGTGGGGACCAGTGAAGACCATCCAAGCAACAGTCGAGTGTGGGAATCCAGGGACAGAATCATGACACATCCAAGGGTGAGACAGAGGAGATGGTGAGTAGATAAGAAGACGTGATGACAGACATGTGAAGAGAAGTATGAGGTCAGAGATCAAGTTTCAAGAGCCGCAGTCATGGGTGTTCAAGGCTGCTGTGCTGTCATCTGGGAGGATGAAACACAAACAAAAGCTCTTGTATTTAGCATGTGCTCTGAGGTGGTAGAAAAACCTCTGCCCGTGCAGTCAGGGGACCTCACTTTTGGTCCTCTTTTCACCTCTAACCCTGGGCAAGTTACTTATCTCCCTGAATCTCAATTCCCACATCAGCACAACTGGACTGACAGTCACGGGTAGCACTGCAGGAGTTACACACGCTTGGGAGACACAAATGCTTCCAGACTGCTTGGTAAAAAGCCACTTCCCTGAGTCCTTCAGATGTGACCTGCTTTGCCTCCACATTCCCGGTCCCTATGCTGGGACCGTTCCCCTTCCTAGACCTTCCTCCACCAAGGGAGGACACTCTCGCAGCCTTATGACATGCACCCGTTCCAATCGGTTGGGCCCATACTACATTGGTTGCTAAATATTTTAACTGTCACCCCTGCTAATAATACCTTCCCTGCCTACTTGATGGTGACCTGGGGAGGATCAAATGAAATAACAGATGTGAAAGGCCTTTGCACAGCCTCCAAGCACTGCCACATATTGGCTAAAATATTGTTTTAACATCAAAATGCAAAAGTAGTGCTGCGGAGAGATGCGGTCGCAGAGGGCATAGACACAGAGCTGTGATGAATTGCAGGGCTGGAGACGGTGAGGGGGAGGGGAAGGAGGGAGCTGCAGGGCAGAGAAGGGAGAGAGGAAGGGAGGGGCTGAAACCAGGCTGATTGTACCACCTCCATCCCTAAGTGATAGAGATGTTGTATGCAGGACACAGGGGGGTTGAATCCCCTACCCTCAACCCCCATACCAAATCCAGCTCAGACCATTTGCTGGGTTTTTGCTCTTGCACCAAGCTTCGTGTGTGTGTGTGTGTGTGTGTGTGTGTGTGTGTGTGTGTGTGTGTGGAGGGTGGGGAAAGCGGAGGATGTAAGTTCTTATGCCTATGTTTTTGTTCATGCAGCTTGACGTGGCCTATCTTTGGTAAAAGCCCCCGGATGACAGAAATCCAGCTATCTGGGTGTTTGGGCCTCCTCTAGATGTCTGACATTCTTAGAGCCAAACCCCACATGTGGCGGCTTCCTGTAATATCAATCCCAGTAGGCCTCTACTCTCCCTAGGACCTCTACCCTCTCTCTACAAACATGTTCAAACACGTTTCGTCATTCGATGTTCACAGGCACCCTGCAAATGGGGTAATGTTATTCCTGGTTTACCATTGAGGAAACTGAGGTTTAGAGAAGTTAGTTGACTTGCCAGAGATACCCAGGGAGCAAATGGCAGGGCCAAGACTTGGACCCAGGTTTGTGCTTGTTTTCTTCTCCTTTACTAAAGAGACAGGATTTACTGCAGAGAGGGGCGAGTATCAGTTTTGAAAGAAGGAGGCCCTTTTTTTTAAATTCAGGTCCTCTCACTCCAAGTCCAGAGCCCACAGCAATGACTCTCCTGGAACAACTGTTGCTTCAGCCAGAAGAGGAATTTTCCAGGAGGATCCACCGCTACCCTCATGCCTAATAATTTCAACATTGCCTCCATCTCTCTCCCATCTACCCTGTCTTCTGTAGTCCTCTTATCTTGTGCTCCTCTGCTTAATAACTTTCAAAGACGTCTGATTGATTGCCTTTAGAACAAAATTTACATCCTGACAGAGAACACTGGGCCCTTCAAAACTAAGTCTGATCGTCTAGCCCAATGGTTGCAAACTCAAAAGCCCATAGAAGCCAGGTAGCTTACTTAAATAAATGGATGAAGCAGGCCAAGGCCCAGGAATGCAAGAAAGTGGTAAGGGTTACAGCAACCTAGGGCACGGCTGTCCATCTGAAGGAGGTAGCAGCTTTCCAGCTCCCAGCAAAGGTGGCCGTATGTGAACACAAGCGTAGGGTTACCTAGGGTTATCTTCTGCTTTTTCAAAAAGACCCAAAAGTCCAGAGTTTTATGCAAAATCACTCAATTTTTAAATGTTGGGACAATTAAAAGATACATCTTTATCCATATACCTATCTCTATACCTATGTCTATATATCTACATCTATATCTATATATCTATATCTAATACAAGCCAAACAATTCATATTTTCAGGTTGAATTGGGGCGGGGGGGTGCTGCCATTTTGTGATCTCTATTTTGGGCAATCTGGTCCACTCATTATTCCCCAAACACACCATATATAGCTCAAGTCTCAGGATCTTTGCTCACACTGTTCCCTCCAGCTAGAACGTCATTTCCTCCCTTACCTCATCTTGTCCCTTTGACAAATCCCTACTTATCTTTCAAGACCCATGTCAGCTGTCACCTTCTTTCTGTGACTGTTCATGACCCCCTCTGCCTCCCACACTAACTCCAGGCAGAGTTAACTGCTCAGTCATCTGCATTCCCAGCACACTTCATACTAATGTCCAATAACACCCTTATCGCCTGGGTTCTTACCAGCACATGAGGGGACTCAATGTGCTCATTCCACAGTCTGACTCTGGGACAAACTGCTTAGTTTAAGTACTAGGTTAAGTACTTAACCTTTCAATGCCTCCATTTTCTCATTTAATGAATGGAAATAAAAACAGTGCCTACCTCAGAGGTTTATAAGGAGGAGTAAATGTGTGCGTGTAAATTGCCTTCTACAGTCTTTGCAAAATAAAAGTGCTTGCTCCTATGTTAGCTAAACCAAAAAAAAAAAAATCCATAAACACTTCCTGAGCACCTACTGTGTGCCAGGTTTAGGGGGTGGGTACCTCATTTCCATGCTCCCTACGGGAGGTGAAGTGATTTATTTAAGAGCAAGTTTGAGAGAAAGACCTGAGCATGCCAAGTTCAACCCCTTACTCTCCATTTCTCTCTCTTGGAGCCAGTCTGTCTGCAGAACACCTACATTTGGATTGCCCCTTCAGGTGATGGTTCCAGAAGAGGCCTGCAGTGTCTAAGCTCCACCAGCTCAGCTCAGGGAGCCACATCAGAAAGTCCACTCTGTCCATGCATTCAGCCTCATTTTCTATCCCAAGTTTACCAAAGATAAAGCTGATTTTTCTATTTGTGTGATTCTCAACAGGTCCCAAAACCAAGTTGAGAGGAGGAGTGTTGTTGGCTGGCTCCTCCAACAGAATCCCGTGCTGGGGACATCCAGGCGAATGAGAGAGACAGCCTTGGGTCCTGAATAGCTCAGTCTGGCTCCTGCCTGGCCCCCGGTGGAGAAGAGATTCTCTGAGATCATGTAGTATGGGCTGAAGAGCACAAGTGTCAGAGTCACACAGATCCCTTTGAGTCCCAGTACTGTCCTAGTACCTATTAGCTGGGCAAGGTGTGGGCAAATTTTTCTGGCTCTCAGTTTTGTCCTTGGTAATTTGGGGTTGTGGCAAGGGTCAGGACCCATTCCAGGGGAGGGCCGTTTGCACATTCCCACCAGCACTCAAATGAAAAGTTTTGACATTTTGCCCCACCATGTTGCCTCCTACAGCCTTCTCTGTCTCAATACGTAGGGACTCTGTCCTTCCGCCGCTCAGGTCAGAAAGCTTGGAGTCATTCTTCTCCTCCCCGCCCCCCATATCCAATCCACCAGCGAATTCTGTTGGCTTCAAGAAATACATCCAGAATCTGACCACTGCTCCTCACCTCACCTGCTGCCCCCCTGGTCTAAGCTGCCATCTCTTCTCACCGTGGCCACTGCAGTAGCTTCCTCAACGGTCCCCTGCTTCTGCTCTTCCCTCCTGTACTGTACTCGCAGCCCAGCAGCCAGATGGAGCTCATTAAAAATAAGTCAAAGCATGTCCCTCCTCTGTTCAAAACCCTTCAAAGGCTTCCCATGTCACTCAGAGTGAAAGCCAAAGTCCTTACAATGGCCCTACTCGGCAATATCTGGCCCCCAGCTGCCTTCCTGATCCAGTCGCCCCGCTTTTCCCCTTGTTCTCCCTGCTCCAGCCAGGCTCCCAGCTCTCTGAGGCCCTCAGGCCTCCGTGCTGCTCCTTAGATATGCCAGGCAGGCTCCTATCGCAAGCCTTTGCATTTCCTGTTCCCCGAGAGCCTGAGAATGCTCTTCCCTCAAGGAGCCACATGGCTTGTTAATTCATCCCCTTCAAGTCTCTGTTCAAGTGTCATTTTCTCGTGGAGTCTTTCTAATTTTTTGAATTGCAACATCCCTTTCCCTTTACCATCTGTCTCCCTTAGTTGACATATTTCCATCATGCAATTGGCATTCTATCTAGGGTTGCCGGGTCAAGGTACGCAGGTTGGACACCTGGCTGAGGGAGCAAGGGTGGGCTCGGGCTCTGTACACTAAGCCGCGCACCCAGGCACAGAGTTGCCTCTCACACCCAGAGGAGTGACTCTCCCCTAACTTGCATGAAAATGCTGTATAAGCTTGTGGATACCCAAATACCATATATTTTATTTCTTTTCGTATCATTTGTCTTCCCATCCTCTCTTACCAGAAGGTAAGCTCCACAAGGCAGGGATTTTTGTCTGTTTTCTGTACTGCTATATCCCCAGCTCTTATAAAGGCACCTGGCACAAAGTAGGTGCTCAATAAATGCTAAACCAGTGAATAGGATGACCGTTTAACAGGTTTTCGTTGTATTGACCTAAAAAAGAAAAGAGAATCATACCTTCATTGAACTCTCTTTCCAAATCTCTCATGGATTCCCACTGTCTGGTAGAGTGAATATTCTGAGCATCCATTACCACCTTCATCCTGTCCTCTTTGATCACTTTCTGCTGTGTCTGACAGACTCTGCGTTTGTTGCCATCCAATACTGACTTCATTTCTTCCGCATTAATCACGCTTAGCCTTGCCAGCCCCAGATCCCGCCGTCTAAAGTGTTCTGTCATTGTGTTCCCGAGGAAGAGCTGTCTGAAGGACAGGGGGCAGAGAAGATAGAATGGTGGCCAAGGCCATCCAGATCCATGTGTCTAATTGCCTGCTGCCCTCTCCACACCTGGGTGTCCCTTGGCACCCCCAATGCATCATGTCCAAAATTGAACTCGTTGGCTCCCTACCTTCACCCTCCCACAAACCTGCTTTTTCTATCCCAACTGGTGGCCATAGCAGTTCCCAAGCCAGAGACCTAGGGCTCGTCCTCACCACCTCTCACTCCTTCCTCTCCCAACCCCACATCCAAACAACCACCGAGGCCTGTCGACTCAATGTTCTAAATGAATTTTCAAAAAGCTGTCCACTTTCACTGCCTTAATTTAGTGCCTCATCATCTTACTTGTTCACTGTGACAACAACCTCCCAACTGTTGCCCTCTCCTACCACCCAAATCATCCAGTGGCCAGAGTGGTATTTGTTAAGAGTATATCTGACCTTGTCACCATCCCCGAAGATCTCCTTTAAGGGTGCCTCATGACAAGGGGGTTTAAGCTCTCAGACCCACATGGTCTGGCCCCTGCCTGCCTCTCCAGCCTCACTTTCCACTCCTTCCTGTGCTTACACTTCTTGCTCCTGCAGAAACCAAGCTGCATATGATTCCTAGGACATGCCATGGGACCTCAAGCTCCCCTGCTTTGTCTATGCTCTTCCTCCTGCCTGCAATGCTTTCCTATGCCTTCTCTCCCAGACAAACTCCTTTTTCATTTACTATCTTAGGAAGTCAGAGGAACGTAGGGGCATCAAATCCTGCTTTCCCACTTACTAGCTATGTAAACTTGAGTTACTTTTCTAAACCTCCTGTGCCTCTGTTTCCTCCTCTGTCAAATGAGAATACTAACAGAACCTATCTCATTGGGTTTTTCTGATTGTTAAGGGAGTTAATTGATGGAAGACTCTAGCACTGTGTCTGGAACATGGTAAATACTTAACAAATGCTTGCTGGTTTTTAATTATGTGTCCCTTAAATAAACCCTTTCTTCCCTCTTCTATGCCATTTCTGTACCTTGTTCAAATGGCCGTCATGCATGATGAGAGATGACAGAACACTCACCTGCCCCTCAGACAGGACTTACTAGACTCGGAGCTCCTTGAAGGCCAGTCTTTACATGTCGGCTCAGTAAAAATTGACTCCATTTAATTGACCAAATGAAATAAAGACTAACCTTAAGCAAGACGTTCAGAAGGGTTGTGCCAAGAGGGAATGTTGCAAACTTTTTTCTTCCAGTTCATGGCTGTGTTGCACCGATTGTGCTCCATGGGGGCCTGGCAGCCTTCATGGGTAAGGGTGCCCGTCTCAGCATTCCACATTGCCACTGGCTGTCCTCAGCACTGTCTTGCGCCAGGGATTCTGGGCAGGAGGCCTCTCTTCTGTGCTGATGGCATACAGGCAGCATTCCAGGGCCTGGTGGTGACATCCGGGCTCACCATCTATTGCTAAGGACTGCTAATAGGGAACGTCCGATGAACTTGCCTGGGAGTCTGGAAGCAGGACTGTGAGGGGTCCAGACCCGGAGCACACAGACAGCTACACCCTCCTTGTGCTCCGAGCAGCCCCCGCATGGGCTGCAGCTAGATGTTTCCTTGTTTAGGGCTTGCCAGCCAGCCTCCCAAAAAGCATGCTGGGTTTCTTCCTTCACTCATTCCCTACTCTCTTGGTATACACCACTATTGAACATCAGGTACCTCTCACCTTAGTGGCAAAAATCAGTCTTTTCACCTTTCCGTGCCTTTGGGAAATGTGGGCTGCATTTCTGTCTCTCTGTCTCTCTCTGATTTCTTATATAATACAGCACAAATGAACAACTGCCCCCCCCCCACACCAATCTGGAATTTCTGCCGTCATTGCTGAATGTCCAGAAGAAACATGCTTCTAAACATTTGCTGACTGTTCTTCCTTTGCAAGAAAAGGCTCCCAGCGCTCTGCCCCAGCCCCTGCTATCCATGCCAGACCCTCCCTCAGAAAGAATTCCTGGTCGGAGCCCCTGTCACATCTCACAGGGTGTGCCGAACGGGCTGCCCAGGGCACGAAAACCCCATTTTGAGACATAAAGAGCCCACCACTTTGTTAGCATTTTCAGACCCTGTTAGTTTCCATCTGTCTCGTATTTACAGTTAAACATCAAAACTGCCCTGCTCAGCCTGGCTATTGAAGTGAAGGAGAGGAGCATACCCAGAACATCACTGGGTAGGGACGGAAGGAAACAGCTCGAGTTTGCCAAGTACTCTACAGACAGTAATGCAATGAACAAATCAGGAACTATTCATGCGTGTGTGTCTGTGTCCGGCTCTATGCAGAAAGAAGCAGACTAAGGATAAGAACAGATGACGACTAAGTTAAATTACCCTTTGCTTGGTTCCTCGGAATGGTTGGGCAGGAACGCTGCCTCCCACCCTGTTCCTGGTGTTTTGGTGACCTCTTCCCATGTCCCTCCTTTCTGTCTGCTTTTTCTTTCGGAGAGCCTCATTCTCTCTCCCACCCTGCTGTTCCCTGTCCCTCGCCTTCCACCTCGGTTTGCCTTTCTCCAGGGGCCATTTCTTTCCTTGAACTTGATTCTTCAGTCTGCCACTTCCTGGCCAGCTCTCCCCTCTCCTTCCCGAGCTCTGTCCCCCATCTCTCAGCCATACCTTAGTTTCCCCTCTTGCTCCTGTGGTTTCTTAGTGCTTTCCCACCGACTTTAAGTTCCAGACAATGGAACTATGAAGGAAGTGGACCCTCCCCAAATAACTTCTACTCATAGAGGCTTGTGTCCTTTTGGGGGAGACTGCCTGAAGAAGGCAAGTCCACCATTGTTCAGGCCAATTAGCCACCATGGACTAGATTCATTGAAAGGTTGCCCACGAGTGGGAGGCTCTTGGGTACAAAAGCCCTATTCGCGATAGTACATTTTATAGACACCCAGAGGGCTATGAGAACCTCTACCCAGACACCCCACTCTGCAGGAGACAGCATCCCTGTCAGCTCTAAAGGAACAGATTTAATTCCCTCAGATTAACCATAAATTGGGAGTATCCCATATGCAAACGAGCTTTCTGAAGGCTCTCTATAGAACAGCCTTTCTTCTTCCACGAAGGCCGGAAGGGATAACCTTAGGAAAACTGTGTTTCAGCATCCTCCTGTGCCTAATTACCAAGCTCATTTCTTTCTAATCGTTTTTATTTTAATGTAAGAATATGGTAAATGTCAGAATGTCATGAGATGAATGTATGACATAATTTATTTTTGCAGGGGAAAAAAATGGGACCTGAAACACCTATTTAAGTCAGGTGTTCTGAAAATGATTAAATAAGAGGAATAAAAGTAGGACCTAAGTGTAAAATACAGCTCAAGAGGCCTAGTGCCACAGATTCAACCTGCTTATTACACTGTATGATGTGAATAATTTATCACATTTTACCCCACACTAAGTACTGTTGAGGATTAATCTTCAGTTTATTTGCAGACCACATTAACCCCTACTTGCCTCCATGTGCCGCTTTCCTGGGGGAGGTTTGGGGAAAGTCTGTGGAATGCTCTTGTGCACACATTAGCAAGTGATGGACAGCAGTAATTACCCTAACTAATCAGCCCCTCCTGGGAAGTCATCTGGGACCATTAGGTACCCCTGTCTCTTGCTCCTGGCACTTTTCTCATCATGACTTTTCAAACCCTCCCCCTCTTGGGCTGTCCTCTCCTACTGTCATTTTCTCTCCGCTTCACCTTTTTTTTTTTTTTTTTATGCCCTTGGACTCAGAGCCAAAGCCTCCTTCAAGACCTCCCTGGCCAGTCCCACTGTCCAGTTTATCCTACATGTGACCAATGTGCCTACAATCTGATTTTCACTCCAGCTTTGCTGGGCTTGGAAACCTTCAGTGGAGGGCCCTGCTCGAGGACACGGACCTACCTCCTTCATCCAGCACTCAAGACCTCCCTGGGTCTGGCAACACCATCTGTTCAGCTTCATCTTCTACTTCTCCTTTCCAGATACCTTCCCTTTTGACAGACCAACCCCTAAACAGCCAGACTCCCACCACCATCCTTGCCCTCCTCCCTGGGGAAGTGTACCTCTGCCTTTTCTGCATCCTGCCTGCCTGACATCCCTATTGTGCCATGAACTCATCCCTGATGGCCACAGACGGCTCTGAGCTTCTTCCCGCCAGCCCTTTCTCCATCTGGTGCATTGTGGAGTGCCCCTTGGACTGACTTCGAAACAGCAGTCTGGTTGGTAGCAGGAACTGGGGACTTGTCTCAGAGCTGTGGTGGGCATTCGGGTGATTCTTTACAGATCAATAAAAATAGCAACTTTTCTAATGGGGCTTGTAGTCACATTTTACATAAGACTAAGAAGACATTGACTGCCTATGTCCAAAAAGCACTGTCCTTATTTAGTGGTTTTTTTGGGGGAGGGGGTGGTGATTTGCAAACAGATTCTTTGTATGTAAAACCGTTAGATATAAAGTGCACCTAGTACCTGTCACAATTAGGTATAGCTATGACCCCAAGTTTTGGAACCATTTATTGGCCTCATTTTCTGCCATCTTATTTGGTCTTCCAGATGTCTTAGAAGATCTGTTCCTGCTGCTTTCCAATGCAGCAGCTCTCTAGGCCTGGTGTACTAGGAGCATACAGCTTCATCTGCTTCTTCTGCTGCTCCTGAGGATCCCACACCAGGCCCTCCAGGGCCTCCACCTCTGTGTCCTCCCTACTCACCGAGCCTTACAGTGCCAACCTCCTGTTTACTTCCTTTACTCCCACTGGAGACAATCTCAGACATCATCTTATACTTTAGGATCTCAATGTCATTTTTCCTTTGTCCATTTTCCAGTCGGGGCCCCTTGCCTCAAATCCCTTTTAGAATGAGGTAGGAAATGAAAGAACAAGAGAATGATGTGTCTCTCATGCCCTCACCTGTGTAACAATATCATTGTTGCCCTTTAGTGGCCTCTCACAGACATCACATCACATTAGCCCTGAGGTTATGCAGCCAGGAGAGTATCACCCTTTCTGAGGGACTTTTAGGCCACCCTGGAGCACCCCGTGTTTCTGCCTGAGCCAGGCTCAAAACTGAGGTTTACAGGATCCCACAGTAAATGACCTTCACTCATACTGACCTACATACTTGGCTGAAGGACAGAACAGGGACAGGTCCGTGAGCCCAAACAGGATGGGTGGTAGCTTTCAAGTGGTTCTTCTTTGTGGTGAGTAGCTCAGTTTCTATGCCTGGAATGTGCTGGAGAACTGCCTTCCGGTCCTCCCCTCATCAACTTCCTAGTGACACAGGTTACTTCCCCATTCACTTCCTGCCCAGACTCATTTCCAGCTGCAGTCTCAGCCCACAGGCCCAGCAGGCACCTGGGAAACAATGGCAGGTGACCCAGATGGCTTGAGGTCAAGGCCAGCCCAGTGCAGACTACAAGGAGCAACTCATGAAACCCAAAAACGTATAGTCCCAGGAGTTCTCACCAGCTGGCCAGGGAGGCAGAGGCATGTGGCCAGCTGCCCTAGGGTCACCATCAGGTCTTATAAATGGTCAGCCCCAGGATTCCAAGGACCAGACGGACCCAGGGACACCCCATCTCCAGAGTGGTGATTCAATCTGCCCTTGGATGGGGCCACTGATTCACACAGGCCACCCTGACCCCACTGCTCAGCAACTTAATTCAGCATCTGAACAATCAGAATCACGCATAGACTAAGTAGAATTATTCACAGTCAAGAAAGCAAATTCAGAGGAATCTAGAAATCTTAATGAATTCTCTGCACTAGAAGAAAGGATTAGAATCTAAGCAAGGTAGAGGACTGCAAAGAGAAAAAACCCTCAAGTGTGACAAGAGAGGCTAGAATTAAAATAGCAAATTGCAATTTCGGGGTGGGGGGAGAGTGATGGGGGGAGGGTGGAAGGGGAGAGATGAGTATAAAAACCAAGGGACACCCAATGAAGCATCTGACAGAAATGATTCCCAGGGACGTTCTGGGGAGAAAAATCCATCTGGAAACAGAGAAAAGGAAATGAAACAAGAATTTGCTGCATTATTTAAAGCTTTCTGTGGTGGGGGTAGGGGGTGAGAGACATTCAGGAGAGAGGAGGTTAAGGGAGAAGAGAATGGAATCGCTCTACCAAAGGGGATTAAAGGAATCGTAAGGGCTTTTTAAAATGACTCAAGCAAAAAAAGGATGCAAATAATTGTAGGCTGTGAAATTAATGGTGACCAAGATTCTTAGTTCATTCTTTAAATCTGCTTAACAGGAAAAATGAAGGAGAGAGACATTTGTATGCCTGGGGAGTGATGGAGTCCTTGAAAATGCAGTTCCACAGAGCACTGACAAAACCAGATGCATGCCAGAGAATATGTGTCCTGGGATAGGGCAGAGCTGGCAGGGAAATTAGACTCCACGGCAGGGGCAATCTGCTTACATAAAAATACCTGGCACTCCCTCTCTTGAATGTTTGGCTTCCCGAATATTTGACTCTTTCGTGGAAGTCTCCACAGCATGTCCAGAAATTAGCAAAGTCCAAAGATGCTCTTGTAACAAACTACATGGGAATTAGAGGGTCTGGGTTTGAATCTTAGTACTGTCACTTACTGCTTTGTGACCTTGGGCCAGTTACTTAACCTCTCTGAGTTTCGTTGCCTTATAGGTCTGTGGTAAGGATTAAATGAGACTAAATATGAGCAAGTGCCTATCACAGTGTTGGGTCCATAGTAGGCTGTCAGTGAAGGTTCACTGAATCTATGTTTTTCATTCCCTGCCAGTTTCTTTGGTCCAAAGGACCTTCTTCATTGAGTCCTGCCTATGGAATATACCAGTTCCTAGGACTGCCATTTTATAGCTCACTAGAAAACACAATGGCCTAGAATCCTGGGGGAAGCACAAGTCACTGGGAGCCCCAGCAGGGGCTTAACATCCTCTCTCACCTAAATGTTAACATGTGCCACTCTCACCTTGGTCAGCCCAGCTGCTGCACGCAGCCACTCAGTCAAGCCCACCACGGTATTTTACCACACGAAGGTCTCTTCACCCCACTCTGGCCCTGCTCTTTCTCGTCAGCCTTTTCCAGCCCCTTCCCAGCATTACGTCCACACCTACGGTATGTTTGTACATCCTGGGGCTCAGACCACGCATGCTAAGGGACTCCAGCAGATGGGACCCAGGCAAAGGAGGGAGGCTGTGTGGAGGAGAGAGAGTAACAGTTGGGAAACAAACTGGATTTCCAAGCAGAGAGTGATGGGACTTGCCCTGGACCCAAGGCCAGCAGTGGGGTTATTAAACATTCTAGGGAAGGAGTCAGCAAGACCCCTTGATGAACTAGCTCTGAGGCATGAGGATGAGAGGGGAGCCTAAATGGACCCCCAACCCCATCAGCCAGGAGTACAAGGTCTGTCTCCAGGGCCGATAGTGGTGGATGATCTCCCCCTACCGCCAGGGCTGTGCCCAACTGCTGTCGGCCATTTTACTCCACCTACTTTTAAATAGCTGAACTGAACTGTTCCTTCTTTACCAAGGAGTCCAGTGGGACCTGCAGGGTGTCATTGGCAGTGGAGGGGTGTTGAAGATGAGGATCCTCCTAGGGGTTTTGTGCCCTAACCCGAAAGCCGGCCAACCTTACCACGGTTCTAGCAGGGCGTCTGTGCTCAGCTTGTGCTCCTGAGCTCTGATGCAACCACATGCGCAGCGGCAGGCAGTGAAGAGGAAACTAACCATCACTCTCGTGTCCATCACATCTAGGTTTGTGAGGAGCATGTGATGTATCCACCAGGCCCAGGACTCTTCAGTTTCATTAGCCCCCTGAGGCCCACCAGGCATCACTGTGCATCTCTGGGGAAAGAGAACCCTGTTCCCTGGAGGATGGGAGAGGGCTGCTTAGCTTACCAGTCTTTTTGTGGTCACCCCCCGCCTCAACCCCCGCCTGGTGTACCCACCTCTCTATAGGCTGTCTGGTCTAGTTGGAGTGCTTGCAAACTGTACTAATCAAATAAGAGTCAATTACAAGACTGTGACTTGGAGTAAATCATTTAGTGTCTCTGAGCCTCAGTGTCTTCATCTGTAAAATGGAGACAATTATATATATTTCATGAGACTATCAGTAGGATAAACTGGAAAATGCAACTGCCACTTTTTTTGTGAACCGTAAACTCCAGGACAAATGAATGTTAATAATCGATTGTTGATGCATAGCCTGGGAAGTCTGTCAGCCCACACCCCTTGACTGAATCTTTCCTAGGTTCCTTTGCCTGGAAGCTGGGATGTTACTTACTCACCCCCTTCTTTTTTAGCTTCTATTGTACTCTAAGCTTACCTCTATAATAGCATCAATCAACCTGCATTGAAGCTGTTGCTTTGCATATCAATCTCCTACAGTCTACTGGCCACTCCTGGCCCACAGCAGGGGGCTCATTGCCTGTTTGACGAATGTGTTGACTGAGGCCCTGGGGAACTGGGGCTGAAGATGCCACACAAGGCCACCAGGGGGCAATCAAATCCTTCCTAAGCAGGTCAACTTGAGTCATTGCGGAGGCTCTTCTCAGAGGGAGAGCGAGCTCTGCAAGAATTGCTCTCTGGTGGGTGAAGGCCAGGGCCTAGGGCCTGCACCGAGAATTACCCTCTTTGTGACTGACATCAGCTCTGTGCAAAGACAGGACCATATTTACCAAGGTGTTCTGAGTCTTCATTTCTGCCTGGGGCCTGAGTTTCTGAGAGGAGAGGCCCAGGTTGTTCTGGGGGGTGGGTGGGTACACACCCACCCAGATGAGCTCTGCTGACAAAGTCAGAGGGACAGTGTACATGTTGTGTGCACATATACGTGTAAGTCCATGCATGGCATGGTTATAAGAGCTCTTGGCCCCTGCATGGAGATCTGGCCATTCACTTACCCTAATAAGCAACATGGCAGACTGCAGAAGGCCTGGGAAGTAGGTCTAGTCCACTTGCTGACCTACTGTGTGGCTTAAGCAGGTAGCTGCCCCTCCCTGGGCCCTGTCTCCTCATCTGTGAAATGAAAGCACTGAGTTAGGTAACTAAGGGCCCTTCTAGCTCTGACATTCATCCTTCGTATCTCTGAGGTGTGGGATGATTCAAGTTCAGGGACTCTGGGTAATCTTGGGGATACTCAGACTGGGTTAGAACCTGAATTCTCAGGATGGGCTTCTACCACCTCTGGCCTCCTATCAGGGCAAAGCCCAGACTCATTTGGGTGGTCACCTGCCCACTCAGGTGGGGCTCAGAGGGGAAGCCTTCTGAATACCTGTGGGGATGCTGTCACTTGCCTTTGTCTGTGGAGGTGTCCTAGGTGGGATAGCCCCAGCAGTTCTCCCCTTGCCCTGTGCTTCCCCTGTCCCCACTTCTCAAACCACCACGGCTCTCCTCTGCCATCGATGTTGCTATCTGCTGGGCAGGTGAGAATCGGTGACAGACCCACTGGTCTGGGACACTGACAACAAGCAGAGCCTACAGCCTCGGTCTCTGGGGGCCTCGAGGGGCCTGTTTTCTCTGGGACCCCACCCTATTCCCTCCTTTTACCTTCAGGCAGGACAGGCCAGACAGATGAAAATCTACCCAAGCACAAGCTGCTGTTGAAATAAAGGCAGAGATGTTTCTTTATAATTTTCCCCTTGAAATAAACCCAGACTTAAGAACAACAGAAACACGCAAAATGTGTTTTTAGTGGAACCCAGATGGAGGGCTGGAAGCCCAGCGGGCTGTCTCCATAGAGGGTTCTTGTCTCTGGAATTCGATCCTCTCCTCCCCAACCCCCTCACCCCCAACCCTTGGGCTTGGGCTTGGGCTTGCTGGCCTGGGGTTGGCTCCTTGGGGCCAACTCCTTGGGGTTGTTCCCAGGTGGGCAGAATGCTCCCCCCATCACCCTCCGGACATAAGGCTGAGTCTGGCATCTAGAAAGATCTGTGGTTTCAGAGGTTTGGGGGCGGGGAAAGGGGACCAGGACCAACTCAAATCCAAACACCTGGATCTGCCGAAACACAACAAAGAGAGTGAATTAAGACATCTGAAAAAAATACTCTGAGGAATTCTCCTCACCCACATGGCCCACTGCTTCTCGTTAAATTGCTGCAGTTCTCCACATTAACATATGCAAATCCAGCCCTGTGCTGATGACTTAGGAAAGAAAGGTAAGTCCTGACAACCTCCTTCCACCCCAAAATTGGTCAAAGCATTCCCTGTGGGATGAAGATATGTCACCATTCCCACTTTAATTCTACTTGAGAGTCATAGCCCTGGGATGGTCTGTGTCCTTGGGAAACAGATGTGAGGGTTTCAGGGGGAAAGGAGGGAAAGCAATCCTGCAGGGGCTGCCTCCTCTATGAAGTGGTACGGGTCATTTGTCAACAAATTTTCCTGGACACCCACCATGTGCCAGAGGCTATACTGTGAGCTAGGGCCACAGAGGTGACCAAGACATGGGGCCTAGCCCCAGATTGCTAGTGATCTGGTGGAGGAGGAGGAGGAAACCAGAGATTATAATGAAATAACTGATGGAAGATGATAAGTTCGGTCATGGATGGTTTGCCTCTGGGACCTCCAGGTAAAGTTACTTGGATAGAGGGGATCTGACACTCAAAAGCGAAGTTTTTG
Source organism: Panthera uncia (assembly GCF_023721935.1). Taxonomy (NCBI): domain Eukaryota; kingdom Metazoa; phylum Chordata; class Mammalia; order Carnivora; family Felidae; genus Panthera; species Panthera uncia. Next base: position 80,715,190 of record NC_064810.1, read on the forward strand.
GTGAGAAATAGAGACTTGGGAGTTATCAGCATAGATGTGGTGGACAAGCCACTTGGAGAGAGGAGCGGAGGGCTGGGAGCCATTTTGCAGGAAGGGGGTGATGTGGGCTTCCAAATCATTCGTAGAGCCCGGTTTTCTATTTCACTTCCTCCCGAGGTCATTCCTGACCACAACCCTTCCTCCTGGCCACCTCCTCTCTCTTACTTTCCCCCTTTTCCCTTTTTCCTCTTTGTTACTAACTGGTCTGCAAGGTGATCAGAACTGAATAGCAGGTAAGGATGCCCTGAGGACAGGGACAGTGCCCCTCTTGTTTCCCAGCTCCCAGCTCCCTGTCTAGCATATAGGGGGCCCTCAGTACAGAGGGCCTCGGTGTTTGTTGCCTGAATAAGACCAGTCTAGCATTCCCTTTTCTCCCTCCCTTCAGGCCTGTGCAGGGTCTCAGTGCTGCTCTGAAAAGGAAAAGGAACACCAGGGAAATGAATGGCAGGGGGTCCTGCCAAGGCCCAGGAACGGGGAGGAAAGCTTCCTCTCTGAATTTCACCTCCCATAGTCAGCCGCGACACTTGGACCGAGTGAAGCTGCGTGCTGTCCCTGGGGACCCTCACACATGAGCCCTGCTCCATATGCATTGAGGAGCCGGCCAAGAGTGGAAGGAAGTGCCCAGACAGAGGGAGACAGAGTATTAAAATTCCACCGACAATTCCATGGGAAGGAGTTTACAGTTCCTAACTGACCGTAAACCCTTTCTCCTGACAGGTCTTGGAATACATCACTTCGGGCTTTCCCAGAGCAGCTGACACATCGCAGTAACGCTTCTCCAGAAGTCAGGGTCTGCTGATTCCAGCGGGGACGGGAAGGCAAGCTGGGAGCAGCTGAAATGGCCCCTGTCTCCTCTGACTTCAGAGACCGAGGGCAGACGGCCGGCTGAATGGAGTACAGGCTGTCCAAGTGCAGCCCTGAGATTCCCAGCCCGAGCCAGAGAAGGTGGTTTGTTAACCGTCTGCCTCTGGGCGGAATTCTGTTCACCTAGTGGGGGGAACTCGTTTTCTCTCAACAGAAAGCCCCGAGTGTCATGTCGCATATGTCTTTTATTAATAAAAACGAGAAAATGGAGTCATTATTACTGCATAATTGCAGTTCATTTGCTAGGCCAAATCTTTCAAAGCCCAGGTGCTGGGGGTGGGGCAGGGGGAGAAAATAAAAGGGACCTTGATATGAACCGCTTGGGAACCACCTGTGTAGGGGGCACCTCGGGAGAGACTCTCAAACAGCAAAGTGCCTGAAGAGAATCGGAGTTGGCATGGGTAACAACATGCACACTTCTGTCAGTGCATCCAGACTGCACCACAGCCATGGTGTCGGCTCCAGGAATCAGGTGACCTTAAGCAGGACCCTACCCTCCTGGAGGCTCCTTTTCTTTTCTTTCTTTTTCTTTTCTTTTCTTTTTCCTTTATTTCCTTTCCCCCCCCCCCCGCCCCTTCTCCAGGAAATCAGAGCTCATATTCTTGCCCTCCTTGGCTCCCAGGGTTGTCCTGGGAATCAAGTGACATCCATCATGGATCTCTTCCTTCCTTCCCTCACTCACCCAACAGTCATCCACCCAGTCTATTTATGGGCCAGATGCTGTGCTGGGTAATGAGACACAAAAAAGAATAAAAAGTAAACCCTGCCTTCAAGGAGCCCACAGTCTAGTGGGAGCCACAAAGAGTATTAGATAGGAATAAGGATGCAGTGATGTCCACAGTGCTTTGGAAAGCCACAGCAAAGGCACCCCCACTCACCTTGTTTAGAGATGGCTTCAGGATGGTGATGTCTGAGGTGACTTGTGAAAGGTGAGCAAGAAAACTGAAGATATAGCACATCGTTTCCAAAATGTGGACATGATCACGGTGTATATGACCTTGGAGGCGGACCTCGATGTTCCAGTCTGAATATAACTATCGCTTTGCACGTTTTATGACCATGACTGCCCGGTGAGGCTATAAAAGAAGGAGGGGTGGCAGACAATGGGGGACTTTTGCCAGGCTGCTTTGCCCCACGTGGAGGACAGCAACTTGTCTCCTTAAGCCATTTACACTACCTCCAGTCTGCTATGGATAAAGCCTGCTCTTCGGACCAGAACCTCGATGTGAACAAGAAGCCCCAGGTGGGCTGTTAGAATGTCATGTTTCAGGCTTGTCAGAGAAGATATTAAGGTGGGAGATTGGCCATTTTTAACATGGTGGCCTCCACATGAACACAGCAGGGGTCCAGGCCAAGTGTATATAAATTGCTTCGGCCCTCTAACGCAAGAACAGAGTTAAGAAAAAAGCTAAGGTAGAACAAGACACCCATATTTTGGAAACATGCCCATCCTTATGCTGTCAACATTTTCCGGAATTCTTTTCTTTTTGGCCTCCTTTGATATTAAGTAAGGGTTTTCTTTTCTGAGATATAATTGACATAACATTACATTACTTTCAGATATACAACATGACTCAATATTGGGGTATATTGGGAAATGATCACAATAAGTCTAGTTAACATTCATCACCACATAGTTACAATTTTTCCTTGTGATGAGACTTTTAAGATCTGCTCTCTTATCAACCTTTAAATATGCAATTCAGTATTGTAACTACAGTCATCACACTGTACATTATATCCCATGACTTCATTTCTTTTTAAATGAGAAGGTTGTATCTTTTGACCCCCTTTACCCAATGTGGGTGGGTTTTTTTGTTTTGGGTGGGGGGGATTGGGAGGTTGTTTTCTAGATTGCACATAAAGTGAGATCACATGGTATTTGTCTTTCTCTAGCTTATTTCACTTAACGTAATGCCCTCAAAGTCCATCCATGTTATCACAGTGGTAAGGTTACCCTTTTTCTGAACTTTTATTTTATTTCATTTGAGAGAGAGAGAGAGCATGAGTGGGGGAGAGGGGCAGAGAGAGAAAGAAAATCTTGAGCAGGCTCCACGTTCAGTGCAGAGTCCAATGCAGGGCTCAATCTCATGACCCTGGGCTTCTGATCTGAGCTGAAATCAGGAGTTGACTGTTCAACTGACTGAGCCACCCAGGCACCGCAAGATTACCTTCTTTTTTATGGCTGAATAATATTCCTGTGTGTGTGTGCAACATATATATTTTGTATATATAATTTCACATTTTATTTATTGATCCATTAGTAAACATAGGTTCCTTCCACGCCTTGGTTATTGTAAATAATGCTGCAATGAACAGGAGGGTGCAAATATCTTTTTGAGTTACTGTCTTCATTTCCTCCAGGTAAATACTCAGAAGAGAACTTGCTGCTAATTCTCTTTTTAATTTTTTGAGAAACCTCCATACTGTTTTAAAAGTAGCGTTATTTTTAAAGATGCCAGTCTCCGCCCCAGAGAACCTGAACTAGAACCTGAAAGGAGTGATCTTGCACTCTTGGGAGCCTGCACGGTGGTGACAACAAAAATCGGAGGCGAGAATTTCTTCTATTCTCAGAAAGATGAGCTCAAGAGATCCAAGTTCAGGCCACATTGTCAGCCACCCACCTCTCCCAGCTGGAGTCTCTCCTTCCAGCATTCTTCTGGGTCACACTTTGGAGCATGTCTGTATTTCTGCGTGTTTCTTTTCACAGAGAAGGCATTTCACTTAACATGCCTGTAAGAAAATAAGAACAAGACTAAACACTGAGAATTTCCCTTCTCCAACACAAGGGAGAGGTCCCAGGAAAATGGGCTGGGATGCGTTGTCGGGACCTTTATAACCTGTCACGCTGTGGATGCTAGATGCTATTTATTGTCTCTGCCAGCACCGCCTGGGGTTCCCACACCAGCCGGTGGTGCAGCCAGGGGTCCTGCCAGAGAGGTGGGTGGGCAGGCAGGAGAGTCACACAAGATAAGGTCTGTTTCCTGGCTGAACTAGGGGAGAAATGTTTATCCCTCACCTCTGGGCCTCTAATGAATTCCAATTCAAGCCACACAAGCCTAGGAATCCATAGTTTTAATCATTTCAAAAACTAGCCCCACTCTGGGTAAAATTACAATGCGCAAGAAGCTCAATGGAGCTTAAAGGCCACAACCTCATTATCATTTCATTAGACTCACATTTCAGCAAGATGGAAAGAAATGTTCTCACACACCACCCCCTCCCACGGCTCTCCTCTCCTCCCCCAGCCCTGTGGAATAACTCTGGAGGACAGAGATGGTTTACAACAGCTGTCAGCTACGAGAGCCACTGGCCCACTCCCATCATGCACTCTGCCCGAGGAGGAAGCTCGGTGCAGCCGCTGGAGACCTCAGCGCAAATCAGTACAAATGCTTCCCAAATCAAGTTTGCAATCCTGCGAAGTTTAGTAAAAACAACCCTGCTGTCAGTTTGGCTTCTCACAGCTGGAGGGGTCAAGCCATCAACACAGTATAAACCCAGGCCAGCAGAACCTTGTCCTGCCCAGGGCCCCAGACGCCCTCTGGGAAGCAAAGGGTTTGAAAATGTCTTAAACTTTCCCAGTTTGTTTATTTTCCAATGTTTAATGATATTGTCCATGCAAAGGAGCAGAACCCCAGCTCCTGCTAACAATTAAAGAGGTTTCCTAATTTAGGAGAAAATGTGATTTAAAAAGAGAAGGAACTTGCACAGGAAGTAAAGCACATAATTCACATTGAGAACGCGTATGCAGAAGAGCCTTGAGTTGCGAGGGCCCAGACTGGATGGTGAGCACGTGGCATGAAAGCCGTTTCAGGGGCACTGACCCGACTGGAGGCCATCTCAGAGCAGGCTGGCGAATGTCTGCTTCTCTGGCACACCCCTGTGGTACCTTATCACCCCACCCCACTTCCAGTTTCGTGATTGTGCCTTGTATCTGCCACCCAGGTGTTTACAGACCTCACCAATCCCGTAAGTCCAGCGGGCTCCCATCAGTGAAATTACCCCATTCCGCGGCCGCTTGCCCCCACCTGCCACAGGCTCACTCTGTGATGTGCAGGACTCCTTCGAGGTGCCCCGCATGTGCTCGTGAATAGGATGCCATCAAGAGTGGATGCCAAATCCTGCCAAACATTCACCGTCTCCCCCCTCTTTGCTCTCTGATGCCATGTGGCCCACCGTCACTTGCTGCTGGCTTAGCCTGTAAGAATGCTGCTGCCCATGCCCAGTGCCTCGTCTCAAAGCTCCTCAAAAGGGTGGTGCTGCCCACCTGCTATCCTTGGCGCACTGGAGCCTCATGGTGTCCTGCGCCCTTCCCGCTTCTGTCACACCCTGTCACCTGGACACCAAACATCACTGCCCTCCCTGAGTCTTATAGGAGCCTCTAGGAAGTAGCCCCATTGGCTTCTTCTGAGGCCTCTCTCTCCACAGGGCTGAGATGCTAGGGTAGGTAGAGGCAGGGGTGCAGTGAGGTGCACCCCCTTCCACTTCTCTTTCCTTCCCCTCACTGCTAATAAATGCCTGTGCCCCAGGCTTTCCCCCAGTCCAGCAGACACATCTGAATCCCACAGGTAGAAATGGTTTAGGCTGGAGCTGGGTTCCCTACTACATGTCCTCAGACCAGCAGGCCTCACCGTAGGCTGCATATTAGAATCACCTCGGGAGCTTTTCCCAAATCCTGTGGCCAAGCCTACACCCCACACCAGGAAATCAGAATCTCTGGGCACCAGTAATTTCCTTTAATGTTTATTTATTTATTTTGAGAGGGAGAGTGTGTGTGTGAGTGGGGGAAGGGCAGAGAGAGAGGAAGAGAGAGAATCCCAAGCAAGCTCCTTGCTGACAGCAGAGAGCTCAACACAGGGCTCAAACCTACAAACCGTGAGCTCATGACCTGAGTTGAAACCAAGAGTCGGATGCTTAACCAACTGAGCCACCCAGGCACCCCTGGGCACCGGTAATTTTTAAGTCTCCCTAGGTGATTCCAAAGTGCAGCCAAGGTGGAGAACCACTGCCTTAGAGGAATGAAGGGAAGGGAATATGAAGGCACAGAAGGCAAGCCCAAAATTGGAAGTCCTTTCCCTGTGATGGAAGAGAACCGAAGCAAGCCAGACCTGGTGCCACACCCCGGGACACACACCGAGAAAACCCAATGATTCTTTTGCCAAACCTGCCAGTGACTCCTGCTGTTGTTGTCAGTGTCTCTTTCAGCTGAGTCAACCTATTGGGAGAGTCAAAGAAGACAAGCGCAGTTCAGATCTGGTGGCATCCCAGGCGCCTGGAGGGAGGAGGCCTTGTTGGTGGTTGGGGCGGAGACAGAATCCCGGGATTAACAGTGCACCGGGAGAGCTCTGATCTAACCCTGTGTAGATTTCCAAACTCTCCAGCATAGCTAGCCCTCTGCCATCCAAAACAAGGTGACCAGGGACAGGCCTGCATTAGGTGCACAGAGTTCGTTCATTCATTCATTCTTCTGTTCCTTCCTTTGTCCATTTGTCTATTTGCTCACTCATATCTAAGCATGTCAGAGCTGTATGTAAGGACCTCAGATATCAAATGCAATCCAGTAGCTCCTAGGCTTTGTTTTCAACTGGGGAATGCTGGTTTAAGTGGCGCCATAGGGAAGCATAAACAAATACAAGGACAGTTGCTCTGGTGAAAATAGGACAGGAGGCCCTGGGGCTGGCCTGTTCACCTCCCTTCTCCTGCGGGGGCTTCACCAGATTCTCTTGTTCAAGGAGCAACAGGGTGTGGAAAGTTCTCATCTTATGAGGACACTGAGGCACAGAGCAGGATAGTGCCTTGTCCAGAGCCATACGGATTTCATGGAACGAATTTTACTATGCTAGGTATGGGGGAGTAAGACACAGTCCTTGCAAAATGGAGAAGCTTACAGACTAAATTAATACCTCTGAACAAAACGTCCTGTTTCATCAGTAAACCCACCTCTCTCTGTTTTCTGCAGAAAGCCCTTCCCGGGTTCTTCCTCAGTACATGGCACTCATGGGAAGCCTTGTCCTTCAGCACCCACCAGGTCTGATTCATGTCCACCCAGGATACCTACTGTCTGCACTCACTTAAACTGTCCAGGTTGTGTTACTGGTTGTTAAATGTTTTGAATATCATACTTGGATTCCACCATCAAAGTTTCCAAAGAGTAAGAACCAGATAGTAACAGAAAACTTCAGTAACTAGATCAGCAAAACCTGCCTTCTCACTGCAATTATTTGACACCAGATCTACTCAAGATCTTTCATACAAAGGGGAGACCGTTTTCTTCATGAGGTGATTTCCATTGGGAACTTTCTGAGCATGGCCTTCCAAAGATGCATCTTGAGCACAGAGCAGCCAGGCTATCTTCTGAGATGAATTGAAAGCCACATGGTGCCTCAGGACCAAGACAGGCCCGAGGTCAGCCCCTAACCCTTCCACTGGCCGGCAGTGTTGTGTGCGTGCCAGACAGGCACCTCTCGGGGCTGGGGTTGTGTGTGTAGTGTGTGCGGTCCTCCCAGGAACTGCCCTCAGCTGAAAGGAGCTAGCTGTCTTGCCTAAGCTATGTCCAGAGGGTACAATGACCCAGCCCCATGGCCTCGATGGGGAAACCTCTTTGAAGGGCCACCCAAGCTTCAGTATGCCCCATGGGAGCAGCTGAGGCTTCCTGGCAACCCCAATGCCATTTAACCGCTCCCTCTGCCCAGTCTGGCTCCCATGACTCCCTTATAGGAGTTGTTCCATGAGCATTCCCCAACCAACCTTCTGTATTCAGGTCTTCCTCTGGAAGTCCATCTCCAAAGAACCTGACTCTCAAAACTACACATCTACAAAATGGGGGGCAATAATCCCTACCCCTCAGAGCTATTGTGAGGGTTAAATGAGCTCATTGTTCACATGACATTTCCTCTCTAACATAGTGCCTGGAATATAGTGAATGATCCATATACACTTACTCACTTCCTTCCTCTCTCTATTCTTTCTTCCTCCAAGTGTGTTTATAAGTTTTATAATGAGTGTTCTCTCTCTCCTCTGAGGGAGACATCTGGCTCTCTGTTCATTGGTAGGGCAGAAGTGATTGACATATTCCACACCCAGTAAATGCCCAATCCCTTCTTTGTGTTCAGGTGTTCTGCATAGCTGTGCTCACCCCTCATACCAAAACATACACACACATGCACACACACACAACATTGTGGAATTCTGCAATCTTTGGAGTTTTACAAACATCCAAAGCTTTATACCATCACCACAGCACACACAATCCAAGAATTGCTTGTGTAGAGACATATATAAACAAGTCAGACATCCCAGGAAGGAAAGATCATTTCCTGGTGGTGGAATCAAGGAGGTCCTCATGAAGGAAGTTGCATTTGTCATAGATTTTGAAGGATGAATAAAAATCCAGCAGGCAAAGAGGGTGGGAGTAGATTTCTAGGCCAAAGGAATGATATGGAGGTCAACTGTGGAGTTGGGAAAACACAAAGCATGCCCAGACAAGTCCTACAATCTTGGCTCAAGACAGGATTTTGCAGAGGAGGACGAGGGGAGGGGCCAAGCCTGGGAAGACAGTTTGGGACCTGATTGGGTGGGGCCCTGAATGTCAAGCTGAGGCTGGAAGTAATGGGGTTCCACTGACTATTTATGAGAGGTGAGAAGAGCTTTAGGAAAATCAGTCATGGAGAGAATTGAATGAGAATGACACCAGAGGTCAAGAAATCAGTGCGGAGGCTGTGCTAATAGACAGGGCAAGAGAGGACACCACTATCTGGCAGGGGCATTGCTGGGTCAGGAGAGCAGGAGTAAGAGGGTAAGAGTGCTGACTTCTTTTTCAGATCACCACTATTAAAACCTTCAGGGGCAACTGTGCAAATAACTCATCTCCTGATCTTGGGATGGGCAACAAGTGAGCTCGCTCCCCAACTATAGTTTGGGGAAATGAAAGAGGAAACCAGCCTCAACATAGTGTGCCTGACTCACTGTTTCTGAGTGACCTTGTACACAACTCTCTGAGCCTGCTGCCAGTCACCTCCTCTGTGCACACCTTACCTCATAGGAATGTAGACACCAAAAAGGAGTCCCATGCATGAAACACCTAGAGAAACTTCTCAAAATAGGACAGACCCAGCCTTATCCCTCACTTGGCCTTGGGCAAATCACTTAACACCTTTCTGGGCCTCAGTTTCCTCATCTATAAAATGAATAGTAACTATCACCATCCATTTGTGGGACTTTTATGAGATAAAATAGCCTAATAAACCTGAAGGTACTTAAAGCTCTTTGGAAGCAGGTGCTAAAGAAAGACAAGATGTAATTGTTGATGCTGTTGTGTAATTGGTATTACAATTGCCACCACCCCTGTAGCCTTGTCTTTCTTTTCCCTGAAGAGCCCAAATACCGTTCATGGTGTTCTGTTCTTCATGAATAATTCTCAAATGCCTCCTCTTGTTTAGATGTGGACGTATACCAGAAGGCTCCACAGATACTGCCTACCTGAAATGGACCTTGAGTCAGATCCTGTGAAAGCCAGGAGGAGGGCCTGGCTGAGAGTACCTTGGGGAGGTGGCAAAGGGAGATGAGTCACCACCGCTCAGCAGGGAGGCTGCTGGTGTGTTGGTCAGGGAAAGGCAGGTGACTCAAGGTGGGACTTTCTGGGCACAGAGGACCTATGATCACTCACCCCTCTAATTCTTCCATCTCCTTCCATCTACCTCGATCCAGAGGCCACCCCTAGCCCATGTGTGGTCCCACAGCCTAGAAATCTAACAGCGTAGTCAGTGTGACTCAGCAACCATGTGACCTAATTTTCCTCATCTGTAAAATGGGTCTGATCTTCTCTGAGCTATCTGCCTTACAGGGCTGATGTGAAGAGGGTCCCCTGGGCTGAGGATGCAAGAATGCTTGGTGACAATAACGTGTTGTACCAACGTAAAGGGCTATTTAAGTGGATTTTTCAAGGCTATGTTATAAGATTATCTGTTGCCGGGGAGTTGGGGGGGGTGTGTGTGGTGATTTTGGCTAGAGGCCATGAGGAAAGCTGTGGGGATCCCAGAGTGTCAGTTCCCTCCAGACTCAAAGTTCCACACTTGATCTTAGCCAAAAGGCCAAGAAGCGATCAGACTCAAAGTTCCAAAGCTGGGTAGAAGGTGTCTCTTGAAGGTGGTGCCCAAGAGAATCTCTCTTGGTGTTCTGATATAAAGCAACCCCCCCCCCAAAATCCCCAAAACCCAACCATAAGACCAGGACAGTATGGGAGTCATCACCTTCCATCAGCCCATGGCTTGGCTGTTCTCAAGTGTCTTTGAACTCTGTGCCCAGAGGCATAGAGCTGGCCAGGTACAGTGACATCCACCCACCCAGACCACAAAGGAGCATGGCTGGGAGATGGCAGTCTCCATTTAACTAGGGAGAAGTCAGAGCTGAGCTACCAAGAGGCTTTAAGTCCCCTTTCTGTGTTGGGGGGCCTGCCCTGAATGGAGAAAGGAAGATGTCCCCAGCAGCAAAGCACCCAGTCCTCCCAGGACAGCAAACATCCAGCAGGAACAAGGGCAAGGCCAAGGGCAGAGCCTGCTTGCTGTCTCTGGCTTGGATCCCCTCCTTACAGGTGGGCTGGGAAGGGAGAGGAAATATGTTAGTGTTCTCTAGGAGAAGTAGCCTAGGAAGAACCCTTTGGGACCTCCTCATGGGGGTAGGACAGGGTTGATGGATTGGTGAACCCCCAAGTCCCTGAAACACAGACAAATTCTCCAATGCACAGAGAAGTTTTGGACTATAAAGACTCTGCCCCTGCCCTTGACTTCTAAGGGTTCCCCAGTCTCAAATGATTCCCTAACCTATCAGACTGGGGTTTAAGTCTTTAATTTGATGGCTCCTATCCCTTAAACCAGATCTGATCATATTCCTAGACTGCCAGTCTGACCCTCCATGTTAAGGACCCTCCATAACCATGCTCTCCTTCCTTGGTGTAGTGGCCATGAGAATGGGCTTGGGAATCAGACTGTCTGGGTTCAAATCCCAGGTCTATCGCTAACCAGCTATGGGAACTTAGGCAGCTTATTTAACCTTTCTGGGCCACCACTAACTCATCAATATTTGGGGATAATAGTGGGACGCACCTCAAAGCTTTGTTATAAGAATTAAATGTATTAAATGGCTCAGCATAGGGCTTGCCACCCAGTAAGCACTCTTGTCTTGGCTCCTTTGGAAAATCACCTTCCATTGCCTTTTCAAGATGGGGCTTCTGATCTTTTACAGGCCGTCTTTTCTCTCTGTCCAGCACCTTCCTCCACAGTGACACTGTCCCTTGTCATATTGGTTTTCTCCTGACTTCCTGGTCACATAGTAGCTTATGTAAGCTCATGGGACAAGCTAGCCACCATTCATCCTTCTTGGAAACCCTCAGTTCTTCACCTGCCTGGGCTTGAGATCCTTCTCTATGAATCTGTGTCCCTCTCATCTTTTATAAGCTCGAAATTCATGACTTTCATAAAACATGGCATAGTGTTTCAGAGAAGCATAACCTCTGGGCTGAGACAAACGAGCTTAACTTATTATCAGCTGTGTGACCTTGGGCAGGTTACCTAACCTTCCTTAGTCTCAGTTTCCTGATATGTTAGATGATATAGGTACCCCTCCCTCACAGGGTGAAGGAGAGAATAATGTAAAATAACACACCCCCACTCCAAGGCCTGGGGCAGTGCTGGGGGCCTTCTCTCCTCTCCACCCTGCTCTGATAGCACCTTCTCTTTGTCCTCCAGCCCTCAACAATCTTTCCAGCCAAAATTAGCTTACTCTGTGCATGTTCCTGGGGATTTATCATGTGGTGGTTACTCTTTCGTTCATTCAAAATTTATTGGGCATTTACTATTTGTCCTACACTGTGTAGGCTCTAGAGATGACTATGACCTAACTCTTGTCCTGGAGAACTCACGGAAAATTGAGAGGCTCAATATATGTGCAGCTAATCTTGTGGGAAGTATTACATGGGGGCCTGTATACAAGGTACTCTAGATCACAGCCTATGGAGTGACTAACACTGATTTCAGCAGTCAAGGGCTTAAACCCAATTCGGCAAGCATTGACTAAGCCCATGCTGTGTGCCAGGCACAGTACTAGTCACCAGGGATTCAGGATGAAGAAGACAATGTCTCTATCCTCAGGGAATATAGGGTCCAGTGGGAAAGTCGGACAAGAAGATGTAAGGATTATATCATATGAAAAGTACCTGTGTGCCCAGGGTGCTATTATGTAAGAGGGGGACAACTAAGTTATGTAGTAAGGAAGACTTCCTGGATGAGGTGACATCAAGATTTGAAGGACAAGTAGGAATCTGCTAAACAAAGGAAAGATAGGAAGGTCTGCCCAGAGGGAGGGAAACAGCCTATACAAAGTCCAGGAGGAGTGAGGCCAGGTAAAGGGTTCAGAAACTTCGAAAGTGTTCTGTAATTCTGGATGCATATGCATGAGGCTCTGAGCTTCTGGCAAGCTCTTCTTTCTCTTTCTCTCTCCAACATCCTATCTCTGGTCAAATCCTTAAACCCCAGCTCCAGCTCCACTGTTTCCCAGAGGCTTCAGCCCCTCTGGTGCCCTAGTTTGGAGTCATGCAATCCAGACTCCTAGGAAGCTGCCAAAGGAATAAGGGGGAGACCCATGGTGGGTGCTTAGGCTGAGCTGGAAAGGGAAAAACTTCCCACCCCCTGCTCCCTATGAAAGGACACTGACCAATGGCCAGGGTTAGCCTTGGGTTGTGGTCAGTCCATGGTAACAGCTGCTAGATAGCAGGAAAAAACCTGCTTCCTCAGTCGAAGCCTCCCCACCCCCAAGCCCTCGGCCTCCCTGCTCTATGTTTGGTCCCCTAGGGCTCCGCTCCTGCCAAATCATTTCCTGCTAATTTGGTCAAGGTGAAGGTCCCCTCACCTTCCTGGAGTTTTACCATGCAGCCAGCAGGCTGCAGAGACTCCCAGCATACCCCACACCTGCTGTTGGGGCACAGTCACCGCATACACATGCTCACATATGTGCACACACTCCTCTCCCACATGCAGACTCACAGAACTCACAGTCACACACAGCCTCTCACCCCCCTTAGCCATGCATCTGCTCATAGACACACACACACACACACACACACACACACACACACACACTCGAGCACTAGGAGGGCACAGCTTGCCTCTGTTCTGTGAGTCCCCTGTGGGGAGGATCAGCCCCTCAGAAGGTTTTGGGCCTCCAGCCGAGGGACGGACATCAAGCCCTGCTCCAGAAAGCCCCAGGATCTCTCACTGAAAAGGTACCAAAGGGTTAAGAAAGAACATTTCCAGGGAGTTTGCCTCTTAATCAACACAGTTAATTCTTTTCCTTTTACAAACATAAATTCTTGGCAGTCACTAACCAAGAAAGAAAGGGGTAAGAAAAAAAACCTTAACCCAACATTAGTCAAATCTTTGCCTCTTCCCATTTTTTTTTTTTTTCAAGTTAAAACCCAGGGGAATTCAAAGCAATGAGAGAAATCCCAACCCAGATGGAATGTTTTTGCTAATATACGTCTGCAAGTTATTTAAATGTATGTTTAAGTGTGCATGCGTGGATGTGGGGGGGAGGGTGTAGGGAATGTGAGAGCGAGCAAGTATGGCTGAGTGGGTGTGTGTGCATGCGCACGTGTGACTGGAGCAGACCCTGGCTGTCCTCCGGCCCCAGCTCTCCCGTCTAGACCTGAAGTGGGACAAGGCCATTGTCCAGGACTGTCCTTGTCCTGCCACCTAGGGTCTCCTGGGACCCCAGCCCCAGGATGGCCTGGGGGACATCTTCTGCCAACAGTAACCCAACCACCATACACTTTCTTGCCCTTCTTTCCTGCATAGTCAGAAGAGCTAGGGCGGGAAAGGGACATTTTAGAGGACCAAGCACTCACCACAGAGCTGCCCCCACAGTGGCCCTGCTTGGACTGGAGGTCCGACTTGGGCTCTGTTCCTGACCTCTTGCTACCCCCTCTCAGAGCTCTCGTATGATCTTCAGACCCCTGTCATAGTCCTTGTCTACTTTTTCCCTCACCCCCTCGGAACCCCCCCAGATGACAGGCCTGACCCTCCCATACACCCCACCCCAGCAAGGGTCCCCACCTCCTCCCCAGAAGCCCCTCCCAGCTGGGCTGAGGGTGCAGGGGCTTCACGGACCACCCCCTCAGCCCCTACCTGCCCCAGGCGCCCTCTCTTCTACTCCCCCCCATGAGCCAACTTTAATTCTGTTAATCTTTTTTCTGAAATTGCTCCTCTGGCCCCCTAATCAGCTGTGTGGGTTCCAACTTCCTGATTTCCAGGGGAAGATTAAGCAGCTTTCTCCATCTAAAGGCTTTTTGGATGCCTGGGCCACCCCACAGGCTGGCTAGACCCCCTTGGTGAGAGGCCTGCCCTCACTCTTCTGAGCCTCGGCCCACCCTGAGTCCTGGGCCTTCCATGAGGAACTTCCCATGCCCCTACCCTGCCCTGGCCCCCCAGAGACTCCAGCCCTCCTGTCATTTCCCCTCCACACAAAGGCCTCTCAGCTCCTTCTGCCTGGGCCCAAGGCCTGGAGCCCACCACCTACTCTCACCAGCTCTTGGGAAAGGAGTACAGCAGCAGGGGTGGGGGGCAGTGCTCAGGGGCTGGAATTTGCAGAGACTCCTCACTCAGTAGCTCCCCTCCTCCACCCAGTTTCTCCTCTGGCTTCTCTGCTCTTCCCACCCACTCTTGCCCTCGGAGGCCCTTTTTCTGAGAACGTGGCCATCCATGGTCTCCTATGGCTGAGGAGGGGACAAGATGTACCAGCTCTCAGCTCTGCACATGAGTCACCTACACTGCTCATCTCCTTGAGCCATGTCAGGATCTGGTGCTCATCTGAGTCCCAGCAAAACGGAGTCGGGATCACAGACTGAGTGAGGAAGGGCCATTGGGAGGGGAGATGGAGAGAGAGACAGAGTCCAAGGGAAAGTAGCAATGAGTTTTGGACTATGTGTCATCGGAGCTTGTCTGACATGTAGCTAGGGGATAGTGTAGCTTACATCTGACTTTTGACATGGAAGAAATAGTTGCCTGGAGAGGAATCTCTGAGACAGAAAGAGGAAAAGAAGACATTGGTAGAAAGTGTCCAAGAATGCCCCCTTATCAGGGCTACAGCTTCCTTCTGAAATGGGTGGGGTCTTAGGACCTCCACCCCTGGAACTGGCTTCCTAAGGCCTGAAGATGTCAGGACTCTTCAGCCAGTCTTCAGAGAGTCCATGAATCCCCTGACACCATGCAACATCTTTGTGAATATGGGCATTATTATAAGAACCTCCATGACCTTAACCATGTTCTCAAAAGGATTCCTCACTCCATGAGGCTAACAACCCATGAACTAGAGATTAACATGAAGGTGACACTTGAAGCTGGCCAGGGTGACCCAAAGAACTGGGCCAGAGTGGCTGAACCAAGTGGACTGGATCAGGCTCAGGCGGTAATGTGAGTCTGAGGAGCTGACCTTTGCTTCTAGGTGAGTGCCTGGGGACAGGGCTCAGGGGGTCCCCAGAGATGAGCTGGGTTCATGGAGACCGCATAAAAAAGCTGATCTCTGCCAGGTGAAATCCTGGGGTGCACGTGACGCGCTTTCCCTGGGCTGAGCTAGTTTTTGGCTTTGTCTACTGCAGCCCTAACAAGTATTGCTCGTACTAAAGCAAGCCCTTAGGTCTTCCTGGGGCTTCAGTGAAAAGTGCACAGGAGGGTCTGCACACAGAACTTTCACAACATGTACAAAGTTCATCTGTCTCAGAATAAAAGCAGCATCCACTCAGGGTGCCTGGGTGACTCAGTCGGTTAAGCGTCCGACTCTTGATTTTGGCTCAGGTCATGACCTCACCATTGATGAGTCTGAGGCCTGTGTCAGGCTCTGTGCTGACAGTGCAGAGCCTGCTTGGGATTCTCTCTCTCTGTCTCTCTCTCTCTCTCAAAATAAATAAAATAAACTTAAAACAAATAGTGTCCTGTCTTCCAAGAGCTGTGAGCACACGTGTTCAGCACTGATGTGGGTGAGTCAGAGCCATTACAGAAAAAGAGAGGGGAAGGTCATCAATACCAAGGGACTGTTTGGAGGAAATGATAGCTGCTTGGCAAAAGGCCCCTTGCCTACCTCTGCGCTGACCAAGCTGTAGGACCTTTCTGGGTCACAGCTCCCTCTCCCGGAAATGACGATGTGGGGCGGTTGGGTCTTTGAGCACACCTTCAGCGCTGCCATCTTGGAAATTTAAGTACCCTCTCCTGTCCCCTTACTGGAGCTCTTGTGTGGGGCAAGTGGAGATTATCTAAGAGCCACAGGGCGCCTTCCCAGCCTTCTCCCATGTGCCTCAAGACCACCCACCCAGGGTCCACACACAGCCCTCTTCTCTTACAAAGTCAATTTCCCTACAAAACGGGCTGTGGGAACAAGGTTTTCCTCTTTCTTTTTTGACCTGGCCACTCTTTTGCTTGCTTTCATGCTCAGATTGAGCACATTCAAACAAAGGACAGAGCTGCGGAGCCAGGCTCAGACAGGTGCAGAAGGAGCATTCTGGCACCAGGGGTACTGGCCGCCACAGAGGACAGCTGGGAGGTGGGGGGCGTGAACTTTCCCCTGGCCCTCTGATGAAGCGATAACCTTCCTCTGTTCTAGGACTGTGTGCTGCTGTCCTAGATAACCTCCCAATCTGGCTGGAGCCTGATGGATCCAGAATGCACGCTAGCCCATGCGTGCCATGCATATGTGTCTATAGCTATGTGTATAAATATAGATAGGTGGGTACAAACCAAGGGTTTACGAGGTGGCAGCGATGCTTTCTGCCAGGCTGCTGCCAGTGCCTCTAAGAGGGGAGCTCCGGTGTCTCTCCCCGCAGGTCTTTCCTGTCACTTCCGCCCGTGACTCCTTTCCCCATTTCCCCACCTCAAGCTGTCACACCACCATCTCCTCCCTCGCTTTTCCTCCCCAAAGCCAGGCTCCTGCTATATCTTCACTTTTTCCTCCACAGCAACTCCAAAATCTGTTCCTTTCTTGGTCTCCGCCCCCACCCCCCATTGGCATCCCCCTCCTTGTCTCTCCTGTCTCCCCTGCCTCCCCCATCTCTCCTCTCTTGTCTCTGCTTCTCCTTGGTTGTCACCCTCCCTGATTCTGTGCCACCTCTGTCTGCTCTTTGTCCATCTGTCTGTCCCTCTCTGTGCCTGTTTTACACGCAGCTCTGTCTCCCAGCCCCTCCGAGTCCCTGTCTGCCTCTCTCTGTTTTGTGCGTCTCTCCATCTCTCAACAAGGAACTCAGCCAGGAACTCCTCTGGGAAGCAGTGTTTCTAGCCTCCTCCTTCTAACCTCGCCGTCAAGCTGACTTTTCATCTGGCCTGGGCTGGGAGCAGAGCAGAGGCTGCCCAGAGTGGGATGGACCTCTTTGGCCTGTGAGAACCAGTGGGCCATGGGAAGAACAGCTGGGCTGGGGACCAGTGATGCAGGCCTGCCTGGTTACTAAAACGAGTGGCAGCTCTGGCTCATTTGCATGTCAGGACTCTTTTACATAAATCTGCATGTCAAGCTAGAGGCCCTGGAGCCAGGTAATGCAAAATGATGCAAAATAAATTAATCAGTGTGCCCTGCTGCAGATGTAAGCCAGCCCTGTCTTCCAACTGCCAGCGCAAATCCCTTTGGGCTAATTTCCTTACAGGGTAGGGGGTGGAGAGTGGGGCATGGGCAGGGTGCTGGCCCACAGTGGGCAGGCAGTGTTTCCCTAGGCTGTGGAAGGCCCCAGGGGCCGCCTGTTGTCCAGCCTGGTTCCAGAATGGCCCTGAGAGAGGATGGACCCTGACGGCTGGAGATGGCTGTGAAGCCAGCCAGCCTGGACCACGGCCTCATCCAGGCCCTGGATACTCAGACTCCAGAGCTGGGGAAAAGGTGGGTGCAGGCTATACCTCATCCAGGGGGAAAATTGAGGTGCAGGGAGTGGAGGAGGGATTATTCCAAGGCTGCCCGGCTCCTCGTGGTGGGTCTGGCTCAGAAGCTTGCACTTCAAGCCCTCAGTAAGCAGCCTCCCTGCTCCTCACCACTGGCCAGAAGTGGGTGAATTTTACTGCTCCATTTGAGGGCTCAGAGGTGACAGTCTGACCTTCTTCTCCAGCCCAGCCTTTGGGAGCACTGCCCTGTTCTAACCACCTCGGGAGACCCCTCAGGCCTCCCTGACCCAGACATGGAGTCCTGCTCCTCCTTTAGGAAGAGGCAGCACGTGAAAGAGATGGTGGCCATTCTCCCTCTGTGTTCTCCAGCCTCTGGGAAGCGTGACTTCTTGGCTCCCCTCTGGACTGGGAAATGACACAGAAGCCCCAAGTCTTCTGAGAGGAGACCCCTTCATATGAAAGGGGGATGGAGGGCAGGGTCACTAGCACCAGAGCCTGACCCATCCTCAGCTCTGTTTCTCCTCCAAAGGCCAAGGTGAACTAGCCTTGGGAGCCCCAACACTCCCAGAGACCTCGCACCCTCTCCAGACACAACCTGCAGGTTGGTCAAAGGAGAGCCACGGCAAATCATATTTGTACCAACTATGGCTGCTCTCCTTCTCCTCTGCTGCAGGAATCTGGCCAATAGGGCTCCATCCCACCATTGGAGAGTGCAGACCAACTGCGCCATGATGGCCACCTCAGGGGGCAGGGCATCCAGTGGTTAAAAGCAGGATCTTTGGAATGAGCCACATCTCTGTCTGTGTTCTGCTGCTACGATTACCAGCTGTGTGACCCAGGGCAAGGCACCTGGCCTTTCTGAGCCTAGTTTTCTCATCTGTAAAATACGGGTGGTTTTACTTCCTACCTCATAGGGTTATTAGGAGGCTTAAAGGAGACAAAGCGTGCACAGCACCTGGGGCAGAGTAAGCATCTATCTATAAATGCTGGCCATTACTACCACAGGCAAATACAAGCAGTCCAGTCTAGGGCAGAGGAAAGGGGAGGGGAAGCAGAAGAAAGTCCACCTGGAGCCCTTTGTCTGCCTTGGCTTTCCCTGTGCTCTCCCTTCAATTTATTCTCCACATTTGCACCAGAGGCAACATTCTGAGACACAAATGCTGTCATGCCACTTCCTGGCGTTAGACCTTTTCTGACTCCCTATTGCTTTTCGGATAGAGCCCAAGTTCCCTGACTTGGTTTTACAAGGCTTCTGCTTATCTCTGAGTCTCACATCTCACCTTCTTGTAACCTAAAGTCAGGCCTGTGGTCACTCAGACACACACATCTGTGCTCACCTTCAGGCCTCTGCACGGCTGGTCCTGACTCCAGCTACTCACCTCTTCTCTTAGCTTAGAAGTTGCCTTCTCCAGAACACTCCCACCCTCTGGCTAAGGTTGGAAAGAGGAATATAAGGGGCTCCTCACCCCTGGGGGATTTCCCCTGAGAGGTCTAAGCAGTAAGGTTGTCCAAGATCATCTAGTGACTTCGCCTTTGGCAGAGGAGAAACCTGGGTTCCCAGAGGGAAGGGGCTTCCCACCCACCCCTCTGCATACTTGGGCAAATCAGTGACCCTCCAATCAGTGACTCCTCCTCTGACACCAAGGGCCTCTCATTCTAATTCATCTGCATTTAATCATTTAATCACTTCTACAAAGGGAGAATGAATAAACAGAAAAGACTTGGGGACCCAAGGGAATGAATTCCAAGCCCCAGTAGAGACCATGAGGGATTACGTATTTGGGGGCAACGGCTATTTTATAGCACCCCTCAAGTATCCCCATGGGGGCGTTCATCTCCTTTTACCTTTTCGTAGAATTCTGGTCTGTGTCATCTGCCCAGTGAGCAGGGCCTGTGACCAGATGAGACCCAGTCAAGGCCACCATGGGAGCATGAAAAGCACCCAGGATCAGGAATCAGAAGACTTGAGTTCAAGTTCCACCTGCTAGCTGTGCAAATGGGCAAATCACTTAACCTCTGCACCCCAGTCTCCTCAACTGTAAAAAGGGTTAGTAACAGGTCTCACCAGGCTGTGGTGAGGCTCATGTGAGGTGATGGATGTGAAAGTGCCTTCTAAACAGTTCGACATTCAACATGCTTTTTTAATGAGACGGGACAAGCCCAGGAAGGTTCTGATCAGAAACCAGGCTTTAATGTCCACAGTCGATTGCTAACCCACCCTGTGCTCCTGTTCACATTCTGTGCCTAATCTGTTAGGGACTGAAAGGTGCTGGGCTTATAAATATTTGTTCCTTATGGCCAGACTTTCCTGGGTTTTATCAGCCTGGCTGATAAGATAATCCTGCCCTGTGGGGTGAGCTCTGGCACCTGGCGTTCTGCATTGCAGGTGACCTCTCAGACCTAACTTTTTAATACCTAGCAAGGCAGTACATCGGCTCTCAAATTACAGGCTGGAGGTGGAGGGGCTGTCTAAAGGGGCCTCTGAAATTAATTCTCTTTGTTTCTGAATCTGATGTCTAGAGCTGACCAGAGACTCCAAATTAACACCTTTCATGCCAGATGGTGACTGGGTCTCCACTGGCTCCACTAAGCTCAGAACCAAAATGGTTTTGAAAAGACTTGAAGTGAGCACCCTTCTCCTTTAATTAAGTGCGAAATCTCCGTATCTGTTTCAGCATTTGAAAAGTGAAACCCAGGAAGGCAGCTTCCCCAGGCAGAGAGGAGAGGTGTGCAGAATTAATATTCCATCTCGATTTTTCCTGTGTAATTTAATAAGTTGACTAAGCTTATCAGGGGGACCCGGGCTGCATTTAGCCACTGGGTGAACCAGACTCCTGCCGCCTCACTTTCCCAGTCAACAAAGCTCACATTAGAGTGGTTGACTGGTCAGGCGAGGTGAGTCAGGGTTAAGGTGAAGAGCTGGGACCAGGCTCACCTTGCTCAGTCACATGTTACCATTTGGCAACCCGTCCCTCCTCCCTCAAACATGCTAGCCGGATCCTTGATCCTCACGGAATCCTGGGTGCAGCCTGAACCACACCTGTCCTCCCAGGCGTTGTCCCTCCGGTCCCAGATGGGCCCACTGCCTTCCGCCACCCCAGCCTCAGGTGAGACTGATCAGAGCAAGGTATGGACTTGCTACGTATTAAAAAACAAACAAAAAAAGAACTACTTGGGGACTGCCCCAGCCCTGTACCTCCAGGAAGAAAGACAATTGCCTGGCCTAGCTGAGACTTGACCTCCAGCAGGCCCTGCTCCCCACCCTCCCTCCCACCCCCTTTCTCTCCCTCTTCTGCAGGGCTGGAGGGCAACCCCAGGGCTGCTTCTCTCTGGAGTTTCTCTCTCCCTCAAGGAATCTGATTCACAAAAGTAAAATTCTCACAGAAAACTCCAGAATCCCTAGAAAGAAATCCTTGGAACCCAGTGTGGGAAATATTACTCCCTCTGGGTATTTGTCTCTTTTTGAACACCTTCTGAGCGTCTGCTCATCTCCACAAGAAGTACATGGAGGTGGGAAGGGGGGAGATACCAATATAGCATGTTCTCCCCGTAATACTAGAACTCTAGAGCTAGAAGAGATTTCAGAGATCAACTAATGCAACCCCTCTTTTTTACAGGATAGTCTGAGGTTCAAGGAGGAAAACTGGTCTGTCCAGTGAGTTCTAATAACTAAGGCAGGGCCGGGGGGTATTTAGTTCTGGATGCCCCAGTAGGGTAGTCTATCACGTTCCAGGGGTTTAAAGCAGGGGCTCTGGACTTGGATGGACCTGAGTTCAAAGTCTGGCTCAGCTTGAGATTTGGCAAGTATTTAAAGCTTCTGTTGGCCTCAGTTTCATCATTTGTAGAATGGGGATAATAGTGATCACCTCACAGGATCAATACATGAGATAATGTGTGTCAGTGTCTGACATGCATTACATTAGCACATAAGCTCCCTGAAGGCAAAGGCTTGGTTTCACCTACTGCTGTAACCTCAGAGCCTAGAACATGCCCTGCCCAGAGCAGCAGTCAATAAATACCTATTGAGTGGATGAATGCAGCATATGGTTCTTACATTATTGCCCAGAGTATTTTCTTATGCAGCTTCAATCCCCGTTTCTTCTCTTCTCCTGGACACCTTTCTCTGCCTACTCTTTGTAGCAGTGTGGATTGTACATGAACATTCCTGCACACACACCCACACCTGCACATCCCTGTGCCGCTCTGCTGCTGTCTGTCCTGTGTCTCTTCTCACCTGTAGGGGGAGAAGGGAACCATGAGGCTGAATCCAATCCTTACTTTCCTACCCAACACCCCCCGCCCCACCCCCACCACTGCCATCCCATTGGGTGATCACATTCTTGCCCCTATGTACCTGAAAACCCCCCCCCCCCCCCCCATAATAACCTTGGTGTCGCCTAGCAAGCCAGGGGTGGTTTAAAAAAAAAATCACCACCAGTTTTTGCTTTCCAAGGAGGGCTGCCCACTTATTTTTGTTTTGTCTGATTCAAAACTGACTGACCCAATTCCCCTCTGCTCTGACAAATAGGGACCCTCACCAAAGAAGGAAACAGAGCCAGAGTGAGAAGAGAGCAGGTCGGAGGCTTTCTGGAGACTTCTACGGTTCCCATTAGAGCACAGACAGCTGGACAGTTCTCTCCTGGGTTCAGGCCTGGAGTTTCAGGAAAACACAAAGACTCAGAGACGTGCCTTCATTTGAGTCATTTGGGTGGAGTTGCTGTTTTTATCTGTGTTATCTTCCCCATTTCCCTCTGCTTCCGAGCTGGAAGCAGTGAGCAGAGAGTGGGAATACCTATCTGCTTTCTCCTGCCTTTGGAGTCTAGGACACTGAGGCAAGATACAGAGAAAACGCTACAGTTCCTCTCAAATCCTGCTTTGTCCCCTTTCCACCCCCTGCCCCCGCCCCCTGCATTTAGGGATTTCATTCATTTTGAATTAGTGATCATCTTGAGGAGGAAAATGCAGGAAACTGATAGATTATAATACAGTGTAAATAACTCAACCCTGCAAATTAACATAGGCCCACAAACCTGGACCTGAAAGAAGCAGACCACAAGCATGGAAGAATGTGTCTAATAGTAGCAAATAACCATAACAACAAATAAGGTCTATGGTCTGCCAGGGACTGGATTGGTATGACCAAAAGACAAATGGTAAAGTCTGTAGGGGTTGGGTGTTTGTTTGTGTGCTCCCTTGATGTGTATGACCAAAGAACAGATTCCGTTTGCTTTCACCTTCTTTTTAATAACTGAACAAGGGTCTCCGTTTATTAAATTAATGGAAATGTTGGCTCTGTGCAGGTAAGTAGTTTCCATCCTTTTGAGGTTGGCCTCCCCCTGCTTGAACTTAGATCTTACTAGGCACAGTGCCTGATGCCAGTAAGTGTCCCGTACCCCTGCCACTGCCCACCAGCCAAGCAGAGAGGCCAGGCAGGGTGGTCCACCCAGTGGGGCTCCAGTGGGCTAAAGCAGGGGGCAAGGAACAACTCTTACCACAATTATGGGCGCTGGATGTACCTACCCCATTGAGAATGCGCCATGCACATCAAGTTCAACAAACTGATGCAGAGGTCTATTATGAACTAAATTCCATGCCCTGCCCACCCCTAATTTGTAGGTTGAAATCCAATCCCTAATATGATGGTATCAGGAGGTGGGGCCTTTGGAAGGTGAATGGGTCATGAGGATGGAGCCCTCATGAATGGGATTAGTGCCCTCAGAAAAAAGACCTTGGAGAGCTCTCTCACCCCTCTGCCACATGAAGACACAGGGAGAAGACAGCCATCTTCAAAACAGGAAATGGGACCTCACCAGACACTGAATCAGCTGGTCCTTTGGTTTTGGATTTCCCAGCCTCCAGAACTGTGAGAAGTAACGGTTGCTTAAGCTACCTAGTCTATGGTGGTGTTGTTAGAGCAGCTCCAATGGACTAAGACAGAGTCTCAGAGCATTACAGGAGCGAGAAAGAGTCTGAGGTGGTTGTGAGGGCTGGAGTGCATAGCAGGGAGTCACAGAGCTGGGGAGGTTCTCCCCTAGCCTGGGACTTAACCCCAAGAAGCTTGCTTCTGCTTGGGCCACAGGAGCCACATAAAAACCCTGCTTGCTCATTAGTTCAGGGTCTACAGCTCGGTTCTGCCCCAGACATTGGTTCCCACTTGGTCCTGTTAGATATGAGCCCATCAGCCCACTCAAATGAGGGACGCGGAAACTCAGCACAGTGAAGCGAGGCTTTGTGTTCAATGTGTTGCAAGAGCAGGTGTCTGATGGACAAGCACACTCAGGGCAGTTACAGCAGATAATTTATCTCCTACCATGAAAGTCCCTCCCCTGGTTCCTCATTGGCTGAGAACTACAGAGGTTACAGCCGTACCTGGAAGCCGTCTATGCCCATATAAGGCAAAAAGTAGTTTGATTGGAACAAGTGTACATTCCCTGAGGTGACCCAGGGATTTTCAGTCCCTCCTCCCTTTGTTCTTTTGCATACGCTCATTGCAAATCCTGCAAAAATAAGCCCACGAAATGGAGAGGGGAAGAAGAACCAGGAAGTGAAGTGTCTAAAGGTTGGGGGCTCCATTTTGGTGGGGGGGGGGGAGTTGTACATTCTTCCAATAGGTTGTAAACCTACTGTTAACTAGACAGCACGGCTTCTATTTGGTATTTCTGAAAATGAATCATCTCCCTTACTTCTCACAGTCCCAGGCTGTCTCTCAGTTCAGCTTTCCAGGCTTGCCGTACCTGGGACTTGGCAGCCTGGTTCCATTTCTGCTTCATGACTGTCTTGGAAATCCCATAACCTCAGTCACCAACAATTACCCTCTAAGCACCAAAATCTACCTCAGACCCTACATCCAACTCAAGTGTCTGGGATGCCACAACATGCCAGACTCCTAGTGGGGGTAGGGAGGGGGCTTGTGGGGAAGAAGGAGTGGATCAAGATGGGCAAGGAGGAGAATGGTTTGGGTGAATATTAGGAAGAGAGTTAAAAATACACTCCTGTGCCATGTGGCATGAGTGGGTTGGGTTCTTTAAAGGGCTACTGGAGTGAGATTGAAACATTAAATTGATTTCCAACACCCTTTGGCATAAGCAGAGAGTCCCTGCTGTGAACCCCAATGATGTGGCCTCCATCTGATTCTTTTGGCTTTTAGGTATGACCTCCAAGGAATGACAGAAGGGAATGATTTTTGAGCTGAGAAGAATGTATTCAAACTCCATGCAGTGTTGCGAAAGGTCTTTTTTTGTTAGCTCTGTTTTTACTCTGAGAAGGTCTTTTTTTTTTTTTTTTTTTTTTTTTCTTTTTACTTCTGGAGGTCTTGATGCTTACAGCAATCACCTGGCTTTTTCTGGTCTGGAAGTCGTATCTGTCTCCTCACCAAGGGCCTTGCTTCCACTTCATAACATCCTCCATTTCAACTCTCCATACTTGTCAGCAGAGGATACACACGTAGGAAACAATCAGATCTATGAACCAAGCTATCAATATTTGCCTTCCTGCCCCGTCATGGATCATAGGCTCTGACGCAGAAGTGATGCTGTAAGAGTCTGCCTGGTTACCCCACTCACCTCCCCAGAAAGTGCACGCTGGTCATTCATGTTGATCCAAACAGAAAACAGCCCTTTGATGTCACCCTAGCTTTGCCTCCTCTTTCTCCACAAGCCCAACCTTGGAAAATTTCCTATTCGGCTTTAAAAAAAAATGAATGATAACCTGAATGGAAACAGAGATAGCCTATTTATCAGAATTTCATACGATACAAAATGGAATCACTAAAAATAGGGTAAAGAAGTAAGGTTCCAAGTCAACCTCGACAGGAATCGACTTTAACAAGATGACATTTACTAGTGGTCAACGAAAAGTGCCCCCAAAATAGCACAGCTATATAATTTCAGAGTTTGAAAGATAGAACTAACAGAGCTACACATTGACCTGCAAGCTCAGTAGGAGTCAAGGGCACAACGTGACTCTCAAAAAACCTAAAGCAAGTTTAGGCTGCATCATCAGAAATGTCAAGAACAAGAGAAGGAGGTGATGATCCCGTTCTTCTCGGCTCTGCTGGGCCACACCTGACGTGTTGTGTTTCCCTTCTGACACCACTCCAGGATGAACATTGACAAAAACTATCTTGCATTAGAGGAGTGGAAACAGGAAGACAAAGAATCTGGAAACTATAACAAGCGAGGACCATGAAAGAACGAAGGAAGTTTAACGCCAAAGAGGAAAAAGATTTAAGGGGGCCTGAAAGCTGTTTTTCAAGTATGTTAACGACTAACCTGTACACAAGAGATAAAGCTTCCCTGTCCCCAACTCTAGAGGACAAAGTAGGTCCTCTGAATTGGGGAGCTAAATTTCAGTCTGGCCTGAAGAAGAATTTTCATTCCCAACTGTGAGAATTGTCCAAAGCTAGGATGGTCTGCCGGATGGGGTAATGATTCCCCATTACTTGAGGTATTCAGGCAAAAGCTGGAGGTTCACATATGAGGGATGCTAAAGAGAGAATTGTCGTATTCGTCCGAGGAGTAGTTCTGATCCTTTCAATTCACAGCCACTCTGACTCTAGGGATTGTTATTATAATTTATTATACTGTCCCCTACATGAAAGTATCAAATTCCCTTTGTTAATGCAATAAAGCTGATGAATTTCGGAAAGGTTTCCCAGTTCTTTTTAGACTCAGTTTTAAAATTTCAGACAAAGAGGGCGCCTGGGTGACTCAGTGGGTTAAGTGTCCAACTTTCGCTTGGGTCATGATCTCACGGTTCATGGGTTCGAGCTCAGCCATTGGTCTCTGTGCTGACAGCTCAGAGCCTGGACCCTGCTTTGGATTCTGTGTCTCCCTCTCTCTCTGTCCCTCCCCCACTCACACTCTGTCTCTCTCTCTCTCTCTCAAAAATAAATAAACATTAAAACATTTTTTAATAAAAAAATTAAAAAAATAAAATTTCAGATAAAGAGCACAGACTCTGGAGACGACTGCCTGGGTTCAAATCTGGCTCTGTTACTTATTAGCTGTGTGACCTTGGACAAGTCACTTAACTTCTCTGGGCCTCAATTTCATCATCTATGAAATAGGGATAATAATAGTACCTGCCCCAGAGGGACATGACAGGGATTAAATAAAGTAGTATTTGAAAAGCACTCAGAACACTGCCGGCATATAGTAAGGACTGTGTTTGTTTAAAAAAATAATGTAAAATGGCTGAAAACAAAGAACAGGAATGGTGTCAAATTTAACAAACAGTTCACGGATGTCTTCCTCCTTTACCGACCATCACTAGCAGCTCTAGCTGTAAAATAGCCAAGAGCCCAGAGGTGGAAAAAAAAAAAAAAAAAAAAAAAAAAAGAATAGAAAAATCACAGTCTCCCTAAGCTCTCAGGGGGGAAGCAAAAGCTTCCTGCTATTGGCTTAAGGTAACCTCTGAAAAGGCCTGTGTGTTTAATGACGCCAGCTTATCCCTACCTCCCCCACCCCTCCTCTCCCTTGGAGTTGCTAGGAGGCCAGGGGTGTGCTGCATTGTAATAAAGCAGTGCCTGGGGACGGCGGGGGCCAGAGCATGTTAGATATACAGGGTCTGTCCGCAGGAGCTTAATATCCTCTTACTGGAATAACTATTGTCCCAGCTTCTCGACAAATACCAACCATCATTAATAAAAGGACTAATAAAAGCATTTATTGCGCGCAGGCAATGGCCTTGCTTTTTCTAGCTCCAGGGCCTTGGCAGAGGCAGCTGTTGAGGATGAGGGCTGGAAAAGCGAGACTCCCACTGCAGCCAGGGGATCAGCCCCCGCTCCCAGCCCCAACCCAGCACCCTTCCCAAGGGGTGGGCAGCCAGAACAGTGAGAGACTGGAACATGAAGATAATGCCTCATGAAGGCATCAGACTCCTGGGTCCTTTTTGGTGGCAAATATGGGGTGGTGATGCCTAAAGAAAAAATTCTTATTATGACATACTTTCAAGACGCTTAAAGCACACCATCTTGCAAGATTATTAACCCCATCTTACTGAGAGGAAAACGAGGTACAGAGGGATTTAGGGGCTCACACAGCCTCACGGTGTATGGCATCCTTGCCAGAACTAAAGCTGGGCTGCAATATTCTTGACTCCCAAATCCAGGACCGTTCTGAAATTGAAAGAGGGCGAGGCCATATCTATCTGTGTCCACCTCCGAAGGGGGATCAGTGAATGCTGGGCACATCATCACTGCTTCTCTAAATTATTATTGTTGTTATTATAATAACTAGTGGGTAGAGTTGAGTGGGTGGTGGATACCAGATAATTACCAAGACCCCAAAATTAAAGTGTGGAGTCTTTACTTTTCCACGGCTGCTCAAAGATGAAAATGAAAGCTGGCCTCCAGGGATCCCTGGGAAGAGCCCTAATCTTGAGATAGAGTGAGTCCAGAAGAGGCAGGCAATGGAGAAAGGCCAGGCCCAAAGGCTTAGGAAGCCAGCCGTGGAGACCCTGGGATTATTGAGTGTGGGGGGCACAGTTGCACGGGAGGCCGAGGAGGCACAGTCAACAACCTGGGTTCAAATTCTGACCCTGCCACTCTTTTGCTGCTCGACCATGGGAGCTCTGTGAACTTCAGGTACCTCATCCTTAAAATGGAATAATAATCATCCCTCACCCTAGGGATGTTGTAAATAAGGATTAGAGGATAGACTCTAGAACTACAAAAAGGAAGGGGAAGGTTCTTTCCCCTTCTGGGCCTAGAGCTTTGCCGGTGTCTTTTTCTCAGGTCTACCCTGGAGAACAACTCTGGCTTCAGTTTCCCCCTATTGGAGACAGGGCAATAAAACCCCTGCCCTCAGCTCCTCCCTGCCCCCCAGGGTTGTCAGATGGATGGAGGAGATACCACCCTGGGAGCAAATGTGGGAATTAATAATAGCACCCTGGATCTCTGTTATCATTGTCATTATTCGGGCTCTGTCCAGTAAGCAGCGGGGACCCGGGTGACTCACTGTCTGCACGCTGCAGCCCTCGTCAGCCTGTTGGGACTTGCCTGCCTGCTAGGATGCCTTCACCCAAGAGGCCTCCACCTCTTTCCCAGCTCCTGTTGGCAGTTCATGGTCTTCCATCGCTGGATGGGAAGGGAGCATGGGGGGGTGACCTTTGGGAATCGAGTACCCAGCTCCCGTCCCATTAGCTGCAGCGCTGCCTGACATCAACAGCCACAAGATGAGCCTAGGGTAGGGTGGGGTGGTAGGAGCAGGAGCGTCTAAATGTTGCAAGGTTCAAACCATCAACTCCTGGAGAGATCTCCTGATTCCTGTGCAGTAGCCCTGAGGAGGGCAGGGACCAGGGAGAGAGGGGTTCAAGAGAGAGGGCGCCCAGGCCTCAGTCTGACCCTGTGACGGCCCTCCCAGGTGGGGTGGGGTGGAGACATGATATGAGGGGCAAGTCCCTGCCCACCTCCAGGGGACGTGCTCTGTGTGTGTGGCAAAGTTCTGGCATAAGGAG
Organism: Panthera uncia; assembly: GCF_023721935.1. Lineage (NCBI taxonomy): Eukaryota > Metazoa > Chordata > Mammalia > Carnivora > Felidae > Panthera > Panthera uncia. The sequence continues at coordinate 80,744,448 of NC_064810.1, forward strand.
CTGCCTAGAAACTACGGGTCCATCAAGGATGGTTCTTAAATGCTGTAACCCAAATACCGGGGTTCTAAACTCTCAACAACTGCTGGAGTAGAGAAAGAGAACTGGGGTGCTTCTGACAGCTACACAACAACCCCCCACTTGCAAGCACTCTATAAATGTGAACTGAACATCTGTGACTCGCCCGCACACACCCCTGCAGTTTCGTGGCGAGGACACAGCTAATCATAGCTGGTGTTTGGGGGAGAAAGAGGGATTTTGCCACAAGCTCCATGACAGACTGTCTCCCTCCCTCTCCAGAATGTTAAAGAAAGTATGACTGGCTGGGAGGTGGATGAGAGGGAGTTTCTGTCTCCCTGAGGATTGGCGTTGCCTGGGAGAAGAGCACACCTCCCAGAAGGCCATGAAGGTCAGGGCCGATCCCCTGGTTCCTGCTCAGCAATCACAGCAGGAAGACCAGAGCTGGAATCCCTATGCTCTATCAGTGATATGTGCTTTGGTTTCGTTTAGGTTTCTTTTAAAGCTGGAAGGGACCCAATTATAGGACATCTAGTTATATCCCTCACTCTTTACATGAGAAAACTGAAGTCTGGAAAGGCTGAAATGACTTGTCCGAAGTCGTTTGGGGTCTTAGACACACAGCTGTAGCCCTGACTCCACAGCCAGTATGCTTTCTATGGACTCCTCTAAATCCATGTTGAGTCCCTGGAAAACCACAGCAACAGCCACCCGTCAGTGAACGTCTAATATGTGCCAGCTACTAGATTAGCTGGTTTTGTGTATATAGTTCGAGACAGAAAGTAGAGGGGTGAAGGGGAGGATGGAAAATGATGCTACACAGGTAATTCGAGGCCCGCCTGAGGAAGGTCTTACTGCCAGGCTAAGGAGGGCACCGCTCGAGAGTTTTAGCTTTGGATGTCTGCTTTGGAAGGACTCTGCGATTCTCATTCCTGGCTTATTGATACATATTCTACCTCTGATTTGGCCTGACTCCCCCACCCTCCCCCCAACTCTCCACATTGGCCTGGGCACCTGTGAATGTGTTTGTCCACCTGCAGTTCTAATTAGGCCCTCCGGGGAGTCTCACACCAACCACCAGCTGTGGTCACAACCTCCAGCTCTTCACCTCTGCACAGGAACTTTCTCGGCACTCCTCTGGTGTTCCCCTCGTTACTGGATGTTAATGGAGTCTTTACCCCTTGGCATTCGGCTTGGTCAGGCTTGGTCAGATGGCCCCTTCGGTGGGGCGTGTGTGGAATCCCCCGCTGGGCCGTGGAACCGCAACAACCCCTTTCCTGTCCCTGTTCCGGTCCCAGCTCTTGGCCCACCTCAGGCCAAGCTCTGCCCCCATCAAAACTAAAACTAACCAGCCCCAACTCCCACCCTAGGACGTTTTCAATCTTCCTTTTAGAGCAACATGCCTTCTCTGCTTTCTTCCTGGTTGGCTTTTCAGTTCACCCTACTCTGGGGGTGCCTGGAATACAGTGGCATGCTTAGTTCTTCCAAAGTTGAGAGGAGATCCTTGCCCCCATGTATATTTTCATTTTCAACTCAGATAATCATCCCCAAGGAAGCTTCCTGAAAGAAAAGACAGATGATTCATTTTGGAGCCTGACAGTTTTGAACACTGGCTGTGTGACCTTTGGCAAATTGTTTCCCTTCTCTGAGCTCCTGTTTCCTCATCTGTAAAATGGGGACACCAGCCCTCACTGCACAGGGATTAAAAGATGTAACACGCAAGACGCCAATCAAGGAATGGCTAAGTTCAGCTGAGAGCCTCAAGCAGGAAGGGACACATTCCTGTGCTTCCTCTTAGAACCGGTACCTTTAGCTTCTAGGACCTAGGGGGAAAAAACATAAACAAAATAGAATGCATTCGACCAGGGCTTTGAGCTGTTGCAAATGACTCAGTAGTGAAATGGGACGGAGCCCACACTTTGAAAGGTTCCCCAGGCCTCTGCCACCCAGAGGAAGATGTGTCCTTCCTGCTCCAAAGGGAATGAAGAACTCCAGCCAAAAGCCAAAGCCATCCTCCACAGCCAGGCAGACAGGTGGCTCTCGGGCTGACCTTTGCCAGGCCCGGTAAGCAACATAGTTTCATTGTTCCACCCGGCTGCAGAGCTGGTTGGTGGAGTTGGCTTAGAGAAGGATATTTTGTATTTGGCTTTTGGAATGACTAATGAATGAGCTGTCTCCACTGCGGGAGAATTATGCCACTTAAGCAAAACCCAGCCCGGCTGGTCGGCTCAGAGATAGCTAATAGGAAATGCCTGTCAGAACACTGACGCTTCAAAGCCAAATATATTCTCACTGTGTTCTCTGTTTGCTAAGTTTACTTTATGCAAAATATAACTCAGCTGAAAATATGTCGATGGCATAAAGCTTGCTCCTTCCCTCGGTAAGAAATTGTGACGACAAAGAGGAGAGCGGCTCCTTGTTAACCCTACTGGTCCTGTCAGACTGAAGAATAGTCAGACTGTTGGCGTGGCCAAAGAGCACATTCCTCCACTCGACAGAAAGTCTGCACCAGTAATGGGCCCATAGCAACGAGAGTCCTCAAAATAGAGGCAAGTGTCCTCCCACGAGGCTTCCAGACAACGAGAACAGAGGGAGTGTGGGCAACATGAGCACAAACCGCCATTTTGTCAAGCTGCAAGGGCCAAAAAGGACCCACAGGGCACATTTGAATTTTTGCCCTTAAGTGGTCTTACCTGCCAATGCCCACTCCCCAGAGGTGAGGTGCAAAGTCCTCCAACCAAGAAGCAACCGAGGAAAATCAACAAACTCCAGAACCCCAAACTGGGTGGCAGTGCTTTGGGAACGGAGTTGATGCTGAAGCAACCAATCTGTGGGAAGAGGATGGGATGGGGAGTCAAGGCGTTTCTACTTCTCCCTATGTGACCTTGCAGGACACACTTCCTTTCTTCTGGCCTTGGCTTCACCATCTATACATGGAGAGACTGGACCAGCTCAGCAATTCCTAGGGTCACACTGACTTCACACTGTCTATGGTACAGGATAGAAGAGAGGCAGGAGGGGTGCCTGGGTGGCTCAGTTGGTTAAGCATTCAACTTCAGCTCAGGTCATGATCTCACGATTCGTGGGTTCGAGCCCCGCATCGGACTCTGTGCTGAGAGCTCAGAGCCTGGAGCCTGCTTCAGATTCTGTGTCCCCCTGTCTCTCTGACCCTCCGCCTCTCACACTGTCTCTCTCTGTCTCTCAAAAATGAATAAATATTAAAACAAACAAACACACAAAAAGACAAGAGGCAGGAGTGAGGTAACAGGACCCACTTCTCCATGCTCCAACCCTCTCCCTCTCTCAAGGATTGCCATGGGTTGCCATGAGGAATCGCGTATAAAGACAGGATCATCCTTATAGTTAGAGATAGCTAGGATTTCTCAACACCTGAAGTGGGAAAGATTCTTTGAAGCCACGACCAGAGACATTAGTATACGGAGAGGCCTTGCTGAGGAGGAGCAAAGACATAGGGGCTCCTACAGCCTCTGACCTGGAAACACCCTACTCCTAGAGGGCCACAGCCACCAAGCCACTCGGTGGCATCTCGGTTTCCCTTCCCAAACATCCTCCCCAGATAAGAGGTCTGGCCCTGCCTCATGAAAGGCGTTGTATTTACTCCTTTGGGATCAAAGTGAGAACGGAACCTAAGGAAATTTGGGCTTCCCAGAAGGACCTGGAGAAAGCATAGCATGGAGCACCTATAGCGTGCCAGGCAGTGGGGATGCGGATAGGAGTCAGACACAGCTTTGTTTTCAAACAGCTCGGTTTCGGGGCAAGACGGGTCCCCATTTGGGGAAACAAAGAATGCTGTGGAGTCAGTCACATGACTCAGACATCAAGCACATTAGAGGCTCAGAGAGGCAAAGCCCTTGGGCAAGCTGCTGAAAGTCTCTCTGCCTTGGTCCTCATCTGTAAAATGGGGACAATGGTGACCTACCTTAGAGGACCAGAGGCAATATAAATGCCTACCCTACCACCTGCCACATTTTAAACGCTCGATAAAAAGGAGTTACTATTTTTATTGCCACGGCTTAGAGGTGAGCTTCTCAACAGAATGGGTTCCAGGTGAGCAGGGACTCATCCATCCCTGTAGCCGCTGGAGCCAAGCCTGAGGTGTCTGGACCTCCCAGCTAGCTTTTCCTGGGCTGCCAGCCATTCCTCCATGTACCCCAATTTGCCACACAAACAGTGTCCTTTTCTTTGTGTGCAAAGAACCCTGGAAAGCCCTGCCTCATATCCTCAGAGAAAGCTCCAGAGCATATGAGGCCTTTGGTGAGGTGGGGAGAGGGGAGGGGGGTCTGCTGTAGTGGAATCCAGTAGAACAGCAAAAAACCTGGCACAAAGGGTACGTGGCAGTGAGTCTGGGAGCAGGAGGCAGCTGGAGGTCTCAGTGCCCCATACAATGTTTTGCATATGGGCCGCCGGCACAAATTATTAGTTGAGTGATTGATTCTGCTCTAAGTGGAGCAGAGTCCAAGTTGGAAGATGTTGAGAAAAAAAGGCTGGATAATGTCCCATCAAGGGCGGCAGGAGAAGTGACTGGACAGGGGTCATGAGGCAGGACCCAGGCCTGTGGGGACACGCTGAGGCTTTGGGGCATGTGCTCCTTGGGGACAGAGGGAGACAGGGGGCAGGAGTCAATGCACACAGACTCAGGCAGGCATCAAATGGCAGACAGGGCAGAATCAGCATTGAGCAGGTCAGCAGGGAGCTGGGACCCAGCAAGGAGCGTAAGCCAATGCCAAGAAAGCCCTGAGCCAGGCTCGGCCAAGAATAGGTACTGACCTGAGAATTTGGGGGTCCCAGGGCCACAGGGAAAGGTTGTCACTGGTGGATAGAAGCAGGGCAGCTATATGATGCCCAGGAAGCCAAGCAGAAGAGTTTGGACTCACTCGAGCCACCTTAGAAAGCCATGAAGTGCACAAGCAGGTTATCGTAGCCCATCAAGCTTGTGGGGAGATGGTGGGTGGTGAGAATCACACAGGGACCTCCACACACACAGGTGAGGGCAGAGTTTGGGCTATGGAGGAAGCTAGGCCAAAGCGACTGACATGACTTCCAGGTTGGCCAGCAGCACCAAGCACCGTGCCCAGAGGGGCAAGTGGACGTAGCTCACTTGGAGTTGAGCTGGTATGATGGTCCATTAGGCAGGTGGGGAAGCCAACATGAGTCCAGAGGCTGAAAGGCAGGGGCAAGCTGGTTTGGGGGCAGCTGGACCTCAGTGAGGAGAGGGAAGCAGTGTCAGCCAGCTCGTGCAAGAGCAGTGAAGCACATGCGCTCTGGGCTCAGACAACCCTGCTTTGCATCCCAGCTCCCTCACCTGAGTGGACATATGATCGGAGGCAGTATCCACATCTCTCAGGGTCATTGTCTGCCCTTCACAGGCGTGAAGATCAAATAAGGTCATTTGTGGGGCTTCTGGCACGTGTAGATGCTCACAAACTTGTACCTGTTCTAACTATGATTATTCGCCCCTGAGGTTGTCAGCTTCCCAGGAAATGAAGAGGGATTTAGAGTTTTGATGGGTAGAATGTGGCATCAGCCCAGCCCCTGGGAGGAAGGGCAGCGAAGGGAAAATCACAAAGCCTCCAATCTCGGATGAACCCTGTTCAGATCCTCCCTCCCCTCAACCATCTGTGAATCCTGTAGCAAGTGATGTAATCTCTTCAAGCCTCAGTTTCCTCAAGTGTAACACAGATGTACTAATATCTGTCTTTTGAAGTTTTTATGACAATTAAATGTGATAATGTACGTGAAGCGCCTGACCCAGTGGGTGCTTAATAAATGGCTACCCTATCGATGAGGCTGATATGTGAGGGAGGTAAGAAAGGATGGGACCCCGGGGGCATATTGGAGCCCAGGACTCACCCCCTGCACCCTGGGGCTTGGATCTGTCACAGCAGAAAGATTTTTTTTCCTTGCAGATGCAGAAGCATCCAGAACTAGAGGGGAGCTCCACAGGAATGGACCCTGCCAATGCACTCTGATGCTCTGACAGGATTCCACCTGCCTGGACAGGATTGGCTCAGGAACCTGGGAAGCCATGTCTGACGGTGGAGGGTAGCGGTGGCTCCAGCTGGGAAGGACCCAAAAAAGAGAGAATAAGGGAGGGACTGGTAGAGGAAAGAGGTATTTTCTATTAGCATTCTGGGTCTTCAGTTCCCTTCTCTGTAAGATGAGAATAATCGTACCTGCCCCACAGGGTCTGTGGTGACTCTTAAATTAGGTGACTGACACACAGAAATCCTGGCTGTCAGTAAATGTTCAATAAATGGGGCTGTTGTTAATAAGAACATTAATAACAAGGTGAATCTGGGAAATACTTTGCAGGAATAAATGACAAGACTTGGCGTCAGGGCGTGGGAAATAGCTTAGCTCACACGTGAACAAGTGTAATGTGATCGAGTATCTTCAGGGGTCAGAATTGGAATTCCCTGCTGGGAAAGAAGGCTTGGACTGGAGTGGGATGGGGCGTCCAGTCCCAGCAAAGGAGAATGCTGAAGTCACCTCAAGCCAGGATATACAGTGCCGTTTAGGAAAAAAGCACTTGAGTTCGTTCAGTCTCTGGGTTAAATGTTTCCACCTTTATTTTCTCCTAGATTCCCTCAGACAGCAGTTGGAAGGAATCCCCCAGGACCCCAGAGCCAGAGCCAGCATTGGACCCCAGGTAGTCCTTGGTCCCACACTCTGGGAGAAAGATCCTGGACCCAAAGAGTAGAACACAGCAGAATGGCTGCTCAGTGAACATCTTCCCTTTCCTATACTGAACAAAAACCTCAGTAGACACCTTACCTTTTCCCCTTTTAAGTGGCAGCCCATTGTAAGCAAGGGGCTGACAGGACACGACCCCAGATAGGAACAAAGGAAACCCTCCCACCAGCTCTCTTGCCAGGAATGAGCTGAAATTCTTGGAGAAGTCTCTGAGCCAAAATTCTCAGGGAGAAGACCCAGAAGACTGCCCATCAGGTGAGAAAACGTAGGCAAACTGTAATGTGCAAAATCACGAACCAGAAAATCATCCAGCAAGCCGGCATCCAGCTATGTCTTAATGAGGCAAACTCCAAAGAAGTTTTTCCTTTAATCTGGCATTTGAAACGAAATGCTGCTAAGAAGCCCCCACCTCACTCGCCCCACCCTTATATGTTGCCATGACTACCCAAGTTCTTAGAACATGAAAGAACTACCTCAGCATTTCCCTCCAAAACAAAAGAAAATTATTCCAGGTTTCTGGGCAGAGAACTCCAAGGAATGGGACCTGTTACTGGATAGCAGGTTCTTCAGAGTTGCCAGTGATGAAATATGAGCCTCCGGGGGACGGGGCCTTCAGAAAAGCTGGGGAAGGAAACTGGGGATGACGGGACCCCAGCGTTCGCCCCTGCTTGCAAAGCTGTACTCTGCCGTCATTGCTGGCTCCCTCCCCTCAGCTGGGCCTCATTTGCCCCTGCAATGAAGCGCATTAAAAGAAAACACATCCTCTCTCCAGATGGGAAGGGCAGGAGTTTGGAGGGGAGCAGGTCCTGGCTCAGTAGACCCCAGGGTTGCAGCAAAAACTGCTCTCTATGCCAGTTTGTTCCTGGAACAGGTGAAGTGAGGCCAACCTGTGGCATGATGAGGAAGCCCCTGCAAATCCCCCTTGAAAGCCCGAGGTCCTGCTAGTGAGGGCCAATCGAAGCCTTCCCGTGGATCCAGAAAGCCAAGCCAAGGAGGAGACAGCTGGACAGCCAAACTGCCCCCTCCCATGCCTGAGCTTCAGGTGAAAACCCAGGGCATTGTCCTGACACCTCCCTCTTTCTCAACCACGACTTCCGATTCTTCATCACATTTTGAGTCTACTGCCTAAAAGTTTCTAAAATCCATCCACTTCTTTTTCTCCCCAGTGCCCCTGACTTGGTTCAGGCCTCACAGTCTCTAGTCCAAAGAGATGCCTTCAAATCATCTGCACACCAGAGTCAGAATGGCCATTTAAAAACGCAATTGTAATCACATCACCTCCCGCCCAAATTCTTCAGGGATCCCCTTGCCTTTGGGTTAAATTTCCAAACTCCTCAGAAGGGCACGGAAGGCCATTCGTGATGGCCCCCTTACTCCCTGCCCTAGCTTTAAAGAGTGTATTTTCCCAACTGGCGGTCTGCCCCCCTCCGGGACTTCACAAACAGTTCTCTACTTGGCGATGCCTTCCCTAACTCAGTACGGCCCCGTGTCTTCTGTTTGCTTCTCAGATGCACTCTCTGCCCCGCTCGGTGCCCCCAGAGACTGCCCTGCAGGATCACATCAACAAACCCCAGTGCCCTCTGGCTTCTGGTTGGGTTTGGCCAATAGGGAGCACCAGCAGAGATTCAAGGTTAGAAAAGAGTGAGGATAGGGCATTTAATGCCTCCCTGTAAGGTCGTATTAGGCTGGCTGGTCCCAGATGGAAGGTCACTCCTTCTTCCAAGGTGGCCTATACTACACTGCGTCTTCCCAGAGTACAGTAGGCCCCCTCCCCACTTCTTCTGGACTAAAGGTGGTGATAACTCTGCTGCTGCTCCCCCTGGGTTTCTGTGCTACCTGTGATGTTCCCCATCCCCTACCTACACCCTTGCAAATAACCCCTTTGTACACAAACCTTTCTCAAATTATCCCAACTAAGTGTGTTGGGATCCTAATATGGTCATCCTTTGTCTTTGCTAAATCATAACCTTTCCTCAGGACTAAACACAGTCAACACCTCCTCCGGGAAGGCTTCCCTCTTCTCCCCAGTCTGGGTCAGACCTGGGTTCCCAGAGCCTCTGTATAGTCCTTTGTCACAACTCTGTCCACACTTTATTGCAAAAGTCAGTCCTCTGTCCTAAATCTGAGCCTCTGGAGGGTGAGGACCATGTGTTGTTTGTTCATTCCTGCACCCCAGTAGCTGGCACAAAGCAAGAGCTCAGAAAATATTTGCTGAATGAAGAAATAAAGAAGCACAGAGTGAGACCCTGCCAAAGATCCATAAGAAACACAGAGCAGGGGCGCCTGGGTGGCTCAGTCGGTTAAGCAACCGACTTGCTCAGGTCAAGATCTCATGGTCCCTGAGTTTGAGCCCTGCATCAGGCTCCATGCTGACAGTGTAGAGCCTGCTTGGGATTCTCTCTCTCCCTCTCCCTCTGCCCCTCCCCCACTTGTGTGCACGTTCCTTCTCTCTCTCTCTCTCAAAATAAATAAATAAACTTTAAAAAAAATGAAAAGAAACAGCATCCCTTTGCGGGTTGCCCATGCTGTAGGAGCTGGCATCCCTGAGCCAGAGTCAGATCACAGACCAAAGGGCCCAAAGAAAGGCTGTTATTTAAAAACACCCACTTCCAGGGCCTGGAGCCCATGTCAATGACTATGGGGAAAGAGTGGAAGGATGCGCTGGTTCCTATTTCAACAGCTGTGTTTCCTGGGCCGGGGGTGGGGGGGCGGTGGGGGAGAGTGACCAGTCTTCCTCAGCCCTGGGGAGACAGTGGAAGTGTCCACCCTTGAGCTGTCTGTCCTTGAGTGCCAACCCCTGGATAACTCATATCAACTTACTGAAATAAGTTATTAAAAGTCCAGGGGCTGTTCCAAAGGACCCCGCATCACTCTCCCCAAAATACCACCAAATCACTCACTCATTCATTCCCTCAACAAAGTTCATTAGCGGTCTGCTCTATGCAAAACACCCTTTGATTTACTCTGTAGAGATTCTACCAAAAAGGGAAAAGACATTTTTTCTTCCAGTCTGTGTCCCAAGCCCTGTAAGAGGCTTGGCAGGGTCAGAGGATGGACTTCCAGGTAGAAAGGCCTCAGTCACCTGGACAAGTCAAGGCGAACGGGGCAGACACAGTGGGTGGAAGGCAGAATAGTGAACTGGAATAGTGAGAGGGCTCTAGAATATGTGTAACCTTGGACAAGTTACCTCACGTCTCTGTGCCTCAGTTTCCTCCCGTGCAACATGGTGGTCATAACACGAACAAACTCATAGAACTATTGTGAAAGTTAGATAAAACAAAATACCCTCCAGGAGGCTGCCTAGAGCAGAGGGGCCCAATCCTAGCTGACCTGATGCTCCCTTTTATAGCAAATATTTTATAGCAAATAAGACCATCTTTACTATGTTGAAATGAAATTTAGAGATAATATAACCCACCTACACACATAGTTTTTAAAAGAATAAATATACTGCTATAACTATAGGATAAAGAATGAAAAAGAAATAATTCAGAATAAGATAATATGCATTTTAATCTGTAAATGTTTGAGTATAACTACACTAGAAGATATAAGACGATTATACCCACTTATAATGAATAAGTTTGAACTTAAGTAAAAAACATTGACTGGAACATTATGGATACTTCTTTGTAATTGGTGTTCTGAAACAAAACTAAATAAGTGCTATATATTCATGCAGATATGTATGAATACAGATATGTTATTTTGGCAACTCAAATACCATGAGCATTTTGCTACTGGTATTGTGGTTTCCTGACCTGGTGAACAACTCCTGGGCAGCATAAAACACAGCATTCTCTGGATTTATATGATGTTAGCATTTATGAAAAATTCAGTGTATATTAAAACTACAAAAAGTACTTTGTGTTTACATACAAAATGGAATGACATTCTAAGCTCAGACCAATGTAGAGATTTTCTACCTATATGAATATCTGGTGGGGCATTCAAAAGTCATATGAAGGGCAGGACAATCTTCATTGTACAAAACTGCCCCACCTAAGGCAAGAAGTCTGCTTCCCTCTGCCTTCCCCAAGACGTGCATGGTCAGCAAATGTTAACAAACATAAACACACCACACATGTATAAAGTGCCTCTAGGCGGCAGCACTGACTCCACTGAGGATCACTGGGCCAGAGTTTATGGGGTTATCCAAATGATAAGGACCAAAGAATGATAGCCACACAACTTCCAGGAACACAAATGAGACAGACAGCATTAGGTAGCCTATCAGAACATCACACTCTGACCCCAGTGTTTTGTTGTATCCCGCTACATTTGTGTTTCGTTGGGGCGGTAGGCTAACGCCATTCCCCAATGGGGGGTGAGGTCTCTCTTGAGTGTGAAGAAGAAATCAACACCAAAATAGGCAGAGCTCTGTCACCCATAAATACCAGGTAGACTGGTAGACTACCCGATAGAGAAAAAGTCTCAGCAAACTGCTAAGACACTTGTATTTTTCTCCCCCTACACAACTGTTGGAATCTCTTTGAAAAGTGTATCATCAGCACTCTATAAATAACCATTGGCGTGCTCACCTATGTCTCTATCGTGAATCAACACCACAGAGTATTTCACAATGTTGTGACATTATGCCTCTCGACTGAATGTATCTTAAGAAAGAAAAAAACAACAACAATATTGTCTTTGGTGGCTATAAACCACCCTCCTAGCAGTCAAGGCAGTTAGGTGAGTTGGTGTGTGCCCACTCCATTCCTTCCCGAGTGCAGCCTTGATGATCAGTAAAACCTTACTTAAATCCAAGGTCCCATTTCCCACAAAAAGAGGCAATCATGTCAATTCTCCCAGGAAGAGGCAGCTCCTCAGACAGGAAACTAAATTCAGACAGTGGCACCCGACAGAAGGGGAACTCTCATCTCCTTCTTGGCTTCATTCTTTTAGTGGATCCATCTGAACATTCAAGAGGGCAGCTGTCCAGGCTTCTGCCCCACAACCAGGGCTGCTGTGATGGTACTGACCACACAGGGGCATCCCTCTCACTAGGAGAAGGCAGGCCCTGAGCCCTCATGATCAAGTCCTGTCTTGTAAATGAGATTATATGAAGTCATGTTACTCTGTTTCTCTTTTGTTATCCCCAACTTGCAATAAAGGCTGGTCTGAAGGATCCAGTCTATGGATCCTATGTGTGTGTGTATGTGTAGTGGAGGGTGGGGACACTGACTAGTGTCCATGATGAGTGAGAAACCCCAGGGGAAAATTCCAGTCACCTCTCTCCACAGAGATTCTCCCTTCACGGCTAAGGTTGGAGGAGTTGGTTTTAATTCATTAGGAAAGGTGGTGACTCTTCCCCTTGGGCCTGGTGGAAGCAGGTGAGAGATCTAGAAGGGGACTCAAGCCCATAGGCTAAGCCCACAGTCAGGTTATCAAAACTGGAGAATGAGATGAAGACTGATCTTGTAGCAAAAAGACATGATGTTAGGATGTCCTGTGGGCTGTATTGAGCACACTTATATCTATTTCACCAGGTAGCAAAGTAGGTCCACCAATAGTTGGTGGGGGTGAGTCTGCCTTTGGGAGAAAGTGGATTCATCCATGGATAGAATGGATCCACTGAGGGATGCCTGGGTGGCTTAGCCGGTTGAGCGTCTGACTCTTGATTTCAGCTCAGGTCATGGTCCCAGGGTCTTGGGATCAAGCCCTGAATTGGGCTCTGCACTGTGCATGGAGCCTGCTGAAGATTCTCTCTCTTCCCCTCTGCCATGCCCCCTGCTCACTCTTTCTCTCTCTCTCTCTCTCTAAAAAGAAAGAAAGAAGAAAGAAAGAAAGAAAGAAAGAAAGAAAGAAAGAAAGAAAAAGAAAGAACAGCAAAGAGAACGGATCCACTGAAGCTGGGAACCAAGCAGGCTTGACATGTATCACCTACATGTGTTTTGGACTGAGAAGGGCTCAAGAGGAAAAGAGAACACATAAGCAAATAAACAAAATAGAAATAAATCTACAGGTATTTTCTCAAAGTTTGTTTCTCATCACCTCCACTCTCCTCAGGAGTCAAAACCAGTGTGGTCCCAGGAAGCCCCTCGAAGCAGGAGGCATGAGGGAAGGGACTGGGATAGCTCTATTTTTTTTTTTTTTTGAAGAAAAATTGCCAACACCATTTCCAAACGTCCCAGAGGAATGTGACTTTCAGGGCTACAGAGACCTGAGAATTGGAGCTGCTCTACTCAGCCAGCAACAGCCTCAGGAACATCCTTGACATCTCCACCATCTAGCCTTCTGCTCTATAGTGACCCCCAACCCCCAACTTTATGCACATTTTGGGGAAGAGCCAGAATGGAAGACCACTGAGTGTGAATACAGATCTCACAAAGCCAGTGCACTCAGCCAATGGTTCTCAGTCCTGCTCACAAGTTAGAATCACCTGCAGAGTTTCGTTTTTTTTTTTAAACACACCCAAGCCCGGGCCCCACCACCAGAGATGCTGATTTAATTGGTCTGGGGTAGAACCCAGGCGTGGATATGGTTTAAAAACTCTCCAGGTGATTCTAATGTGCAAGCAGACTTGTGAACCACTACATTATACAACAGGAGAGGCCCTCAGGCCCTCACTCAGATCCCAGTTACTCTTAATTTATATACACTTCTAATAATCCAGTTGTCTGGTTTCCTAGCTGGTATAAGATTAAAAGCAGCGTATTTAGAAGGGGAGAGAAAGGCTGTTAATGAAAAAACACTAAAAGCAGCAAGACATAACAAATGAGAGTCTGATCACAAGTGTAAAGATAGAAAACCTATAAAAAGCACACACAGCACTTAACCCCTCCCCTCTCCAGCATATCCTATTTACAGTAAGGGCTGCGGGAGATCATGAGACGGTTGCAGCGTGAAGGGCAAATGATGTATGTTGACCGTGATATGTAAGGCATATGTCGACTGTTGCTACAAACGTTACTTCATCTAATTCTCATCACGGCCCTGTAAGATAAGTATTATTACCCCATTTTACAGATGAAGAAACCAAGACTCAAGGAGGAGTATGAGCTTGCTCAAAGTTGCACAAGCATGGAGATGTGATGCTGGGATTTGAATGTCAAATGTTGGTTAGTTTGACTCAAAAGCCCACATATGTTGGTAAGTGCCATATCTGCCTGTTTAGTATGATAACTGATATTTCCAATGATGACCCAAAATCTAGAGCTGGACTACCTTCAGTATCCAGCTGTTCAAGATGTTCATTTTAGGAATAGTTACACACACACACACACACACACACACACACACACACATATATGCCTTTTAACAGTGATGAAAGGACAGGGTATCCATTTGGGAAATAAATAAATAAAGAATATAAGTTATTTCCCAGCTCACACCATTTATCAAAATTAATACCAGATGGGTAAAGATGGAAATGAAACCATAAAGGTACTAGAAGAAAATAATAAGTGAATATTTTATAATCTTAGGATGGGGAAGAACTTTCTAAATATGTCAACAAAAGCAGAAACCATAGAGGAAAAGATTGATAGATTTGACTACATAAAAAATTAAAAACTTCTGTACATCAAAAACTGCCATAAATTGAAAAAATATTCAACCTCACTAGCATTCAAAGAAAGCAAATTAAAACAGCAATGAGAGCCCTTTTTTTCCCTTTTTTGCTGATCAGATTGGCAATGATTAAAAAGAATGATAATACTGAGAGTTGGCATGGGTGAGGGGAAATCAACACTTGTACATCGTTGGAGGGAGTGTAAATTGGTACAATCTTTCTAGAAGGCATTTTGGCAACATGTATGAAAAAAGTCTAAGAAGGCACATACCTTTTGGCCAGTAATTCCATGTATAAAATTTATCCAAGGGAAAGGATTGATCCACTAAACACAAATGCACAAATTAAAACATTATTTTTTTAAATTACTAGAAAAACAATAGAACCCCTTTATAATCTTAGAGTAGTGAAGACCTTTTTAATTGATTAAAAATCCAGAAATCATGAAATAAAATACTGATTAATATAGCAATATAAAAATCTTAAAACTCCTGTATGATAAAAGCACCATAGTTAAAAAAAAAAAAAAAAGTAAATGACTAACTGGAGGGAAAAAAATCACAACTCGTTCCACAAAGGGTCAATCACTATAATACATACTTTATTTCGTAAATCAAGGAGAGACCAACAACCCAACAGAAAAAATGTCTCCAGGAAAAAAAAAAAAAAAAAAAAAACAAACAGATGGCTTTTAAGCACATGAAAGAACATTCAACTTCATTAATAATAAGAAGAGTGCAAATTATAGTTGCAATGATATACCCATTTTTCATGTAGCATATCTGTTCATATCCAAAATACACTTGATTGGAGGAAGTTGTAGGAAAATAGGCCTTCTCGTACAATGTTGGTAGGAATACAAAATGGTATACCCCTATGTAGGCCAATTTGGCATTTTCTATTAATATTATTAATATATTTACCCCTTGACTCATCAATCTCACTTTGAGAATTTTTCCTGCAAATATATTAGCACACATACAGAAATTACTTTTGCATGTATTATAGCATTCTTCGTGATACTGAAAATTTGGGGATAGCCAAAATGCCCAATTATACGAAATTGCTTAGATATTATGGTCCATCTACACCATGATATACCAGGAAACTCTCTACGTACTGATAAGGAAAAGTCTTTGTTACACACTATTAAGTTCTGTTTTAAGTAAGGAGTGTGCAACTTCTGTATAAGAAAGGGCATGGCATACATAATTACATTTGCTTGTATTTTCAAAAGGGAACATTGTAACTATTAAAAGCAATGACCTATGGGAGGGGAAATCAGAAAAACATGAAATAGGGGATGGGGATTAAGGAGTGCACTTGTCGTGATGAACACCGGGTGATGTATGGAATTGTTGAATCACTATATTGTACACCTGAAACTAATAAAACCCTGTGTTTTGTTTTTTTTTTTAAAAAGAAAGAAAGAAAACCAGGTGAAGTAAGACATGCATGGAAGCAAGAATTCTCAATGTTGTTTTTATGTTGTTTTTATTTTTTTTTTTTAGTTTATTATTTATTTTGAGAGAGAGAAAGAGAGCAGGGGAGGGTCAGAGAGAGAGAGAGAATTTCTGCTGACAGCACAGAGCCAGACTCTGGGCTCTAGCTCATGAACTGTGAGATCATGACCTGAGCCAAAACTGGATGCTTAATCAACTGAGCCACCCAGGCACCCTATATTACTTTGATTTTTGAACTATGTGAAGGTATTGTCTATTTTATTTTCTTATTTATAAAAGGTTTTTTTTTTTTTTTTTGTTAAGTAATCTCTATGCCCAAGGTGGGCCTCGAACTCAGCACCCTGAGATCAAGAGTCACATGCTTCTATATATATATATATATAAACAGGAAAATCTAGAAAGATAGATTATAAGATATTAGCAGTGGTTACCTTCAGTTGGGGGATTTAGGATTATTTAGTTTTAATTTTTTTCTTTTTATCTACATTTTTAAATTTTTGTACAATGACCATGTTTTATTTCCATAATCACAAAATAAAAGGAAAAAGACTTGCCTTAGACAAGCCTCAAGGAAAAATAATAACCCAGGAAAAATTTGTAAAATGCCAAAAATTTTAATATCCTTAATATTTAAAGAATTCTCTCAAAAATATAATAAAAAAGAATACTCCAGAAAAAAATTCAAATAAAAAACAAAAGAACAAATACACACATATATATAATTATACAATGCATTATTGGAAAGCAATAAAATAATATTGAACACTGTTAAGTGGCAAGGATAATCATTATATGTTAAGAAGGAAAAGCAGGCTGGCAAATAGTGTTATTTTAATAAAAATATATTTATACCAGACTTACAGACTTTACTGGGTGCATATATTTGGGTACACATATAAATATATGCATAGAATAAAATCTGTAAGGACAGGCTCTGAAAGATAAATAGGTATGATGTCTGAATGGTAGGAATACAGGTGCTTACTTTTTTTCTTGTCTCAACTTCCATTTTTCTGCAATGAAATGGTTATTTGTATAATATAAAATAAAATACAATGTGTGTTTTTTTATGTTTATTTTTGAGAGAGAGAGAGAGAAAGAGGGAGGAGCAGAGGGGGAGGGAGGAGCAGAGAGAGGGAGACAGGGATCTGAAGCAGGCTCCACACCATCAGCACAGAGCCCCATGCAGGTCTCGAACTCACAAATGGTGAGATCACGATCTGAGTCAAAGTCAGACGCTTAATCGACTGAGCCACCCAGGCGCCCCAGTAAATACTATTTGTAATATTGCCTTGTGAAAAGATTTAGCCACAAGTAAGTTCATCGCATTGTATTTAATAAAGAAAAACTGGAAACAACCTAAGTATGTAACAATAGGCTTTAAAGGCAACAGGGAGTCTGTGGACTCCACAAATAATTGTTCTAGAAAAATATTTATTAGTGTGAAAGATGCACAGTTTGTAAAGAAGTATGTATTATATGTACATATAGCAGTATATGCTATAACTCCATTAAAAAATGTATATGCTTAGAAAAATTGGGAGAGGATACACACCAAGGTATTTGTTAACTGTGGTTACCCCTGGGTGGCGGAATTATAAGTGTTTTTTGTTTTATTCTTTTGGATGTTCAGGGGTTTTTCAATGCTCTACAATAAACAAACACTTCTAAAATGAGAAAAAAATAAAGCACCAAGAAATGTTTGAATGCTTTAAAAAAAGAATTCTTTAAGAGACAAATTCTAGGGGCGCCTGGGTGGCTCAGTCGGTTAAGTGCCAGACTTCCGCTCAGGTCATGATCTCATGGTTTGTGGGTTCGAGCCCCGCGTCAGGCTCTGTGCTGACAGCTTGGAGCCTGGAGCCTGTTTCAGATTCTGTGTCCCATTCTCTCTCTGCCCCTCCCCCACTTGTGCTCTGTCTCTCTCTGTCTCTGAAAAATAAATTTAAAAAATAATAAAGAAAGAGACAAATTCTAAACTATCTAAAAAATGTCACCCCTCCAAAAGGAGAGACTGGCTAACTAAGGTGTGGGCTACCTCTAGCTACTGATGATAGGGAGAAGTAAAGCTTGGCCTTGGTCCTAAACCGAGATGCCATATTCTCTCCATCCTTCCTTTGAGTCTCTCTGGACCACTGGGTGTTGGCCACCACATTGGCACAAAGGCCCTGCCCACCAGTAGAGGAGGCAGGACCTACCTGCCCCCACCCCTACCAGAAAATCATTGGTCCAACCACTTGCCTTCCGGCAGTTAAGCGGTAAACCTGCTGGGCTGGAAGGTGATTGGCAGGCAGTGTGCCAGTGAAGTGACCAGGACACGAAGGTCCTCTGTGCAGAATCATTCCTGGCCCAGGCCCTCCTTTGGCTGCTTCTGCTACCACCTCCCTGGCCATCCTAGAGTAATCACTCAAGAGGAAAGAGCGGCTTGTGGGGAGGTGTGTTGTAGGGGGTGGGCATTCCCCTCAGACGGTCCCCTCCAGAAAGGCCAACGCAAAGGGGTGGGCTCTGAGGCCCAGGTAGCCCCCTAGGCCCTTCATGCCTTCTCAGAGTTCATTACAACATTCTCTTCACTGGACTCCTGCCCTCAGTCCCTGCCCTGTCCGATCCATCTTCCAAGCCCCTGTCGCCCTTCTTAAAATACAGCTAATCATTTTATTGCTCGGATCAAAACATTTCATCCAAAGGCAGTACTTCTCAAACTCCCCTCCCCGCCCCGCTCCCCCCCCCCAAGTGCACCAAGAGCAGACAAAAGAAATGCCTTCAGGTCCCCCAGGGGACCACGTAGCCTGAAGTTCCTGCCAGCACACCCAAGCGCTCTTTGAAGGCTTCTGTTTTCTCTTAAAAATTCATGAGAATTTTACATTCTATTCCATGATATATCTGAATTTCTCTTATTATAAAGATGTTTAAATTTATTCACCTCAAGGAAAGCCCATGCTCCTGAAAGAAATACTGTGTGTACCTGGAGGCTCAAGTATCCTCCCTGGAGAAGTACCTACAACCTAAAATCCAAATGCCCGAAGGGCGAGGCTCTTTACAATTTGGCCCTCACAAACCTCTCAGCCTCCTTCCCACTGCTCCTCCGCACACCCCCCAGTCACTGGGCCACCTGGACTGCTGTCATTTCCTCATATGCCAGGTCCCCCCCCCACCTCTGTGTTCCTGCTCAGACTCCTCCTTCTGGAGTGCACCCCACTCTACCTACTGACAACCCACTCTCCTCAAAGGCCTCAAGGGGAATCAAACACCACCTTCCCCATGAAACTCCTCTGATGGCTCTTGACAGACACAGCATGAGAGATCGCATGACGCCGCCCGTGAGAACAGCCTGGGGTTTGGAATCACAAGACGGGGGTTCAAATCTTGCCTCCAACTCTCGACACCAGGCAAACTGCCTGATCGCCTCTTAGATCCCGTTTGTACAATGGGGGATAATCACGCTTCTCTCGCAGGGCCGTTACAGGGATTGAAGCACATTCAAACAACAACGTAGTGCCCAGCACATGCTCCCTTCCCCTCCCGCCAACTCCTATAGCATGTTATTTACGCTACTCATGTGAAGAACGTAAGTTTACACATTTTTTTTTTTTATAATGGCTTCTTTCCCCCAAACAGATCCGTGGCTCCCTATGACCCAAAGAAGCTTCTTGCATTACCCCCACGATCTCGTGGCTTGAAAGATTTTGGTTATTAAATCAAACACATTTATGCAATAGCAGCCTGCTTTTCGAAGTTCTCTATCCTATTAAGCTTTTTTGAAGACTGAGAGCGGTCCCAGCCTTTCTTTCCTCTCCTGCCTAACTTCAGCGACTGGGAGTTGGGAGCCACCCATGGAGACCATAAACACCTTGAGACCACGGCTCCGTCTTCACACTTCTCATGGCACCTTGCTCCGAGCCTTGCACTTAGAACACACCTAGTAACTGCTTGTGGCATAAACAAGAAGTTTCACACAGATGACAGGGGGGAAAAGCCCTCTCGAAATTAGCCAGTTGGTGAGCAGAAAGGGGTCATTGTTATGGGAGGCAGAGCTGGAGGCAAGCCCTTCTCCCCCCACCCACCCGCAGCAGCACCCCCAATTATACCAGCTGGCCTCCAACTTCAGCGTGTGAGCCGATTAAAAAGCACCCTCTCTTCAGTGTCTGGAAACTCCTGCAAGGAAAGTTTGCTGCCCAAAGTTGGCTTTTGACTAGAGTCTTAATAAGAGGCCTCAGCAGGCTACGGCTAGAGAGACAATGTCACTTAGAGGAGCAGCTTGAAGCAGCAGTTAGGAGAAGAATTATTTTAATGAATACATTTCCTTTCAATTGTATGGGAATATCAAGATCCCATTAGAATAGGGAAGCAATTAGAACTAATAAAGACGAATGCACAGTGCTCCGTGCGTGCGGAATAACAAGCAGCCAACAAAGGGACTCCGGAGAGCCTGCTCTAATCCAAATGAACTGGCAGCCAGCGGAGGGGAAACGGCTCCGTTCAGCTGCTCAAAGCCCGTGGGTCCCGCGCATTCTGATCACGGCCAGCGAATGGCGTGAGTTGGACCTCGGAGGTGGGGGTTGAGGGCCCCCGCCTTGGTCCTGGCCTGGCCTCTCGGGGATAGAGATGGGCCGTTGGCAGCCCCTTGGCGACGGCCATTCAGACTGGGGCCCTGGCTCGCAGCCAGCCTCACGCCTGCCCCTCGCACTGGGCCTCATTGTGTCCAGGTGGCAAATGCCTTCTCGCCAACTCTCCTTCGAGGTTTAGAGAGGGGGTGGGACAGCGGAGGAGGGAGAAGGGGGCCCTGTGCCCCCCTCTCCTGCATGTCTCCCCTCCCCGGCTGGCCCGGGTCTGCTCCTCCTCTGGGTGGGTGTTATGTTACAGATACTGGTGGGTCACAGGCAGCCTAACACAGAAGCACTGTTGCTTACACAATTGCTCTTCAAACAGTAACAAACAATTTTCATTACCCAAGTCAGATCGAATCATCCGCCTAGCCATCCTGCCTCAATCCCAGCCGCTCACACAGGACCCATGGCTCTGCCCATTCTGCTGGGACAAAACTGGGCTCCTTTCTCCCCCTGGCCCGGGGACAGAGGACAAAGCTCTTCCTCCGATCCCGTCTTTGAGCCGGATCAGCGGGACGGCTGTCAAAACTGTCAGGAGAAATAGTGAAGACACAAGCACCTGTGCAGACTGGGACTCACTCAAATCTGGGGTGACATGTTACTCAGCATCTCTGTGAAGAAGGCACTCAAGAGTTTGGAGGACTCTATTGCCAAGTTTAGAAGGAATCCAGAGAGATAACCCTGGCTGTCCACCAAAGCATTCACTGGCCTTAGAAGGAGTGTCAGGACTTGACATTTCTTTACTTAATCTTTTTTGGCCAGACAGTTTTTTCAACCAGGAATGTGTAAACTCGTTCCAAAATGTCTGCATGAGAGACGAGTCACACTCATTACAGAGATTTTTCTACCACTTCTCTTACAAAGAAAAAAAAAAAAGTCTGTAACATTTTTTAATGATAGAGCACTTTAAAAGTATGTTTACATTTATAATCTTACCCTCAAAATAACTCTGCGGACAGGCAAAGCATGGGTTGTCGGGCCTAAAGATGAGGAAACAGTAGCCCAGAGAGGTTAAGTATCCTGTGCGTTGTCACAGACAGGCTACTGTTTCCTCATCTTTAGTGGGCTACATCTGGGCTACTGTTTCCTCATCTTTAGTGGTGTCAAGGGACACCAGAACTCAGGTCTTCTGATCTAGTTCAGCGCTTGGTTCTGGGACACACCTTTCCTACACCCACAGAGTGTTAGACATTTCCAGGGTAATTCATCCTGCAATTCTGCTTTTCCAGTGTAACTCCCTTATCCCTTTCCACATACTAAACAGTAGCCTAGACTACTCGAGGTTACAAAAGATCATCCCTCATGAAGGTTTCAAGGTAGTAGTCACCAAAGTATTTGTTTTGCTGTCCACCCCCCAACCAAATATGTATACATTTCCTCCCTTTTAATAGCTTAGGTAAGGATTGCTTTAAAAGTCTGCCTGTCCAATATAAGATAGGCACAATCAAAACTGTAAAAATGACTGCCTAGGTCCCTTCCAGTAGAATATTGTAGCATCCAAGGATTGGCAAATGATTAAACAAAGCCATTCACTTTTTATACCGCTCCCCCCCCCCACCTCTTATACCCAAAGGCCTATTTGTTTGGTATTTTTAAAATATTTTTAAAAATAATTTTGGGGTATAATTTATTTTTTGTGAGATGCAAAGAAATTAAGGGTACAGTTTGGTAAGTTTTGACAAATACACCCAAATCAAGACAGAACATTTCCATCACTCCCAGAAAGTTCCTGCATACCACTTTCCAGACAACCCCACTCCAGACCTCCACTGTTCCAATTTCTATTGCCATAGATTAGGTTAACCTGTCTTGAACATCCAATTAACTGGAATCATATTGCATGTAATCTTTTGTCTCTTTCTTCTTTCACTCAACATAATGTCTGCCAGACTCATCCATGTTGCTTCAGTGGTTCCTCCTTTTTTTGATGGGTAGCATTACATTATTCACTCAGTTTTTAAAACCCAGTCATATTACTGCTAATTTGTCCCGCAAAATTCTTTCCATTCAGTGTAATTCCTGTATGCTCCTTTCCATGCATACATCTCCTGCCTATCTCCTTGGCAATTCTTGAATTGAAAGAAATATGGAAATGGCCTCTTGGATCTCTAGCACTGTCCTTCCAGGTGGGAGTGGTTCTCTCTACCTTCAGGAGAAACAGATAACCAGGCAGTCTAGCATGAGTACATGAAAACAGTCAGGAGTACAGTCTTCAGAATAGAGAGATCTAGGTGGTTGTGGCTGGTCCAGCTCTTCACAGACAGTTGGTTAGCACTATTTTCCCATTTGTAAAATGAGGATAATAATATCTTCTTAGTAGGGATTTGTGAGGACTAAATTATATTGTACACAAAATGTTTGGCACAATGGAAACTCGTAAGAAACAGCCTCAAGCTAGGCTGTAATAAACATCCTTCTCTTCATTCACACACTTTCCATTTTTATCATATAGTATTAGTGGATATATATTTTCAGAAGTCTTTAAAACGAAGAGCTCATGATTATATCTAGAAAAACCAAACAGATATTTACTTAAAGTAAACGTTATTTCCTATGGAAACAAGTAAAGCCTTCTGTCACTTATTCAGTGACAATTACGTAGTGAATGCGGATTCTGAGGGGTTCTTCAAGGGTTAAAGACATAGCCCTAGCTTTTAGGATGTTTGGTTTTAAAGGGTAACAAGGTAAACACAAAAATAATAATAATACAAAGCACAGTATGGTCAACAATAATTAACATCGATTAATATGGTGGCTAAGAGCATGGTCTTTAGAGTCATACTCCATGGTTCAGATCTCAGTCATGGGATGTTGGGGAGTTACTTAACATCTTTGTGTGCTACTTCGCTCATAAAATGGGAATGATAATACCATTTCTGTGGCAGGGCTGTCATGACTAGATGAGTTAATACATGTGAATACTTAGCACAGTATCACACACTAAAATATGCAATAAGTAATAGCTAATAGTTCCACTTATGGAACACTCAATATGTGTAGAGCACTGCATTAAATATACGCATCACTTCACATCATCTCCATAATACCGTTACGGCTATTATATCCATTTTACTGGTAAGGTAACTGAGGGGCAGGGTGTTTAGGTAACTTGACCAAGATTACATAGGTAGTAAATAGCAAATGCCAGAGGAGAGACAGATCTATAAAATGGGGATGATGATAACAATAGTACTTACCTTAATAAGAATTAAACTAATATTTTAAAACTGGTTAGAATAGAGCCTAGTACATAATAAGGTCTATATAAGTGGATGTTAAATAAATGTAAATTGCTATGGTGATTGAGAGATGGCAGTAAATAACTTCCACACATGGAGATTAAGGAAGGCTTTGGAAAGGTGACATTTAAGCTGAGCCCTGAAATAGAAAGAAGGAAGGAACGAACGAACGAACGAAGAAACGAAAGAAGGAAGGAAGGAAGGAAAAGTGAGAGAGAGAGAGAGAGAGAGAGGAGAAAGAACTGGGGGTATGTCAGGGCACCTGGGTGGCTCAGTTGGTTGAGTGTGGGACTCTTGATTTCAGCTCAGGTCATGACCTCAAGATTGTGGGGTCAGACTCCATGCTGAGTGTGGAACCTGCTTGGGATTCTCTCTCTCCCTCTCCAGCTCTGCACCACCACCCCCCCACCCTCCCATGCGTGCTCTTTCTGTTTCTCAAATAAAATTTGAAAAAGGAAAAAACTGGGGATAAAAAGAGAACAAGTAATGGGACTAGCTAAGTTTGATGAGGTCAAAGAATCTCCCCATTCCTCCAGTCAGTGGCTAATTCTGCCAGCTGTACTTCATTATATCTCTTATCATTTTTCTTTCATCCCTGTATAATATGCTATCCTCACTCCGTCATTATCCATTTTACAATATTTATGGAGAGCCTCTAGGTGCCGGGCACTGTTCTGGGCACTGGTAATACACCGACGAACAAGACAGGCCAAGTCTCAGTTCCTATTCTGCACTATAATAATACTCCAAACTGGATTCTCAGCTTTCGGTGTCCCTACTCCAATCCATCCTGCAAACTGCCACCGGGCAAACTGCAAAGATATAGATCTGGCCCCAACACTCCCTTGCTTAAACTCCCTGTAGTGTTTCCCATCGTGTTTAGAATACATTTCAATATCCCTAGTGTCCTCTTCAAAGTTCTTCACTAATTGGCCCCCACAGCCTCATCTCCCAGCCTTCACCTCCCTGCACTATGCACTTGAACCAGTAAAATCGCTGAAAATCCTTGATACACACACTTATAAATAAGCACTTGCTGAAAAGACGTGGTTAGTACTCCATCCCTATTTCAACCTTGTCCATGGAAACATTTCCCATTCTGCGTGCTTTGGACGAAAAAGCCCTAGTTAGCCCCTCCGGCTCTGGAGCCTAAAAGACAGCGCAGAATGCACACTTCCCACCTCCCTTGCACGCAAATCCAAACCCAGAGGGAGCCGGAAGGGGAGGGGCTTCGCGCGGCCCCGCGGCCTCCATCTTGGCTGAGCTGGCCGGAAGTGGCCGGGCGAACGGGAGCGCGGGCGCGCATTGAGCCTGCGCCGGGGCCGCGCCGTAGTTGTTCTGTGCTGCGGCGTTGCGGCGAACGTCCCGAGTCCTCTGCTGTGCCGCCCAGCAGCCCGAAAGCCCCCTCTGACCTTTCTCTTAGTCCTCCTCCCGCCGCCTCAGCCATTGTCCCACCCCTCCGCCGGGGTTTGTGCAGCGGCTTGCACACCCCTCGGCCCGTGTACGCGCTCTGCACCTGCATTCCCGAAAACATGTTGCAGAAACCCAAGAGCGGGGCTCTCCCCATCCCTCAGGCCGAGGGGAAGGATGGCGGCCGTGACGGTGAGACCCAGGCCCTGACCACCTCTCAGGAGGAGGCCCCGAGTCCCCTCCTGCAGGAGAGCTCCAAGGAGGATCTTGGCGCCGGGAGGGAGGAGGGGGCTGCGGAGCCCGCCCTCACCCCAAAAGGCGCGAGGACCTTGGCAGCCAAAGCTTTGGCCCGGCGCAGGGCCTACCGCCGTCTGGATCGGACGGTGGCCGAGCTGGTGCAGTTTCTGCTGGTGAAGGACAAGAAGAAGAGTCCCATCACTCGCTCCGAGATGGTGAAATACGTTATCGGAGACTTGAAGGATCTGTTCCCTGAGATCATCGCAAGGGCCGCAGAACATCTGCGGTATGTCTTTGGTTTCGAGCTAAAACAGCTTGGCCGCAAGCACCACACTTACATCCTGATCAACAAACTAAAACCTCTGGAGGAGGAGGAGGAGGAGGATCTGGGAGGAGATGGCCCCAGATTGGGTCTCTTAATAATGATCTTGGGCCTTATCTACATGAAAGGTAATAGTGCCAGGGAGACACAGGTCTGGGAGATGCTGCGTCGGTTGGGGATGCGTCCGTCAAAGTATCACTTCCTCTTTGGGTACCCGAAGAGGCTTATTCTGGAAGATTTCGTGCAGCAGCGATACCTCAATTACAGGCAGGTGCCTCACACCAATCCGCCGGAATGTGAATTCTCTTGGGGTCCCCGGAGCAACCTGGAAATCAGCAAGATGAAAGTCCTGGGGTTCGTGGCCAAACTCCATAAGAAAGAACCCCACCACTGGCCAGTGCAGTACCGTGAGGCCCTGGCAGACGAAGCCGACAGGGCCAGGGCCAAGGCCAGAGCTGAGGCCAGTATGAGGGCTAGGGCTAGAGCCAATCAAAGGGCTGGTATCCACCCTTGGTGAGGGCTGGTGGATAGGTGGCCAGCAGGGTCCTCCTGGTTATGAAAGCTACTGTCTGAGTCATAAGTAGTATCATTGGGTGTAGGCCGTTAATTAGAAGTTGAATTTGTGTAACTAGGTTTTGTATCTTGCTATGTTTTGTTACATTTTACATACCATTACACTGATGTTTATAAATGAGATTGTTCTACTTTTTCCTGTAGGATTTTGTTGTAGAGTTTTGCTGGTTTTGTAAAATGGATTGAAAACTTTACATCTTATTGTGTGATCTTGGACAAATTACACAGCATTGTAATGCTGTATGTTAATGATTTGAAGGAACTCAGCAGTATAGCTGATTGGTATCTAGCTTCCCGATGCTTTTTGTCTATATTGTATAAAGAAAAAAGACTAGCATGTACCAATATTTGCTTAGCTATTATAGTACCTAGAGAGAAATGAAAATGCAGTAAATTAGAAGTCTGTCCTGGTACACTTAATAAATTAAACATTTGCTGAGCATCTGCTTCTGTGTGGTGTTTGGGGCATTTGGGGATAGCATGCTAAACAAGATAAAGGTCCTCCTTTTCAGAACTGGAAAGGAAGTAAATAAACCAGAAGTTACAGTGCAGTGAGTTGAAGGCTACAGAGGGACCCCTAACCCAGCTGGGTGATTGGGCTTGCCTGAAATTACCTGTAGTCAGACTTTAGGGGTACAGGGGAAAGATAGGGCATGTGGAGGGGAGGGAAAGGAAAAGAGGAAGAAGTTGGGAGTGGGAAATGGACTGCTTAAAAGAACTGAAAGTCACAGATATTCCTCAATAACATGGGAAGAAAACTTGATACGTAGCAGAGCTGAAGAACACCCTACCTTCCACAGTGCTCTTGTTCCAGGGCAACTCATTACAGTGCACAAACAGTGATGGTGACTATTAGCATTTTGGTCCTCTCCATCTCCCTTCTCTCAACCTCTACAAGGTCCCCTCTTCTACCAAAGCTGTCAGAGATCAAATACTGTAACAATTCTAGAATAATATGTCATGTGGGTGGAGGGTTCATGTGATATCCCCTACTACCCCAAGAAGTTCCACTTCAAGATTTCTCCCCTGGCACTAGGAAGCCTAGGGCCCTCATCCCTCTTTCCACCTGCTGCTTTCCACCTGCCACCTCCCATTTGGAGGAGACTTGTAAAGCATTGCTCACATTTTTTTTTTTTTATGTTTATTTTTGAGAGAGCTAGAGCTCGAGTGCAAATGGGGGAGGAGGGAGCACAGAGAGAGGGAGACACCAGAATTGGAAGCAGGCTTCAGGCTCTGAGCTGTCAGCCCAGAGCCCTATAGGGTTCAAACTCATGAACCATGAGATCATGACCTGAGCCGAAATCAGAAGCTTAACTGCTTAACCGACTGAGCACCCAGGCACCCCAGCATTGCTCACATTGTTAACTAGCCATGAAGGGTCATCTACATAAGCAGCTGGGGGCCTCTGCAATGCCTGCCACCTTCATTCTGGGGGTAAGTCCTGTAGAAAAGATACATAGAGTAACAGGGAGAGTAGAAACCAAACCAGAGATGGGTGTAGAGGGGACTGTGAAACCAACCCCCCTGCAGCTGCCATAGAAGAGCTGCTTTTCTTCTCGTTACTGCCCGTTTTCCCTGCTTTCAGCTGTGTTCAGATAACATTTCTGAGTATGTTAAGGTCGGTGTGGAATACAAATAACTTTGGGACACAGGCCCAGAGATCCAGCAAACCAGATGGAGACCAAAAGCTCTAAGTTTATGGACCAAAAAAAAGTGTACAAGTGAATAAAAAGATGACTTCTGGACAGTTCATAATTCGTTAAACAGAACTATTGAGTGCCCACTGTATGCTGAGGACTTTGCCGGGTTACAAGATTCATTTGGGAAGACTGGCTTGGCCCTCAAGGAACAGTGACAGTGATAATTTCTCACATTTGCATTTTCTCACCAGCAGTGTGTGCACCTGAGGGTCAGATCACTTGCTGATTTGCCTCAGGTCTCTAGGTCAGCCAAAGGCAGCACCAAGACTAAAACCCCAAGCCCTCGGTCCCCCAATCTAGTGTGTTTCACTTTAGCACATTGTTCTCCATTCCTGGCTTCCAGTATGTTGTGCATGGTTTTAGTTATCACAATTCCAAAACACAAGCGGGGCCTGTATAATTATCTCCAGTCGCCATGGTAGTCTTTATGGCAGTGACCTAGCATAGGGACACTCCCCCATTTTACCTGTAGCAGATGTGACTGCCGAAACTCAGACATGTAACACCTAGCAAAGACAGTACTAATAACAGTACCATTTATTAAACATCTAATATAGGCTAAAGGCATTTCCCCCTTGCTTTTCACAACCACACTGCAAAGTAGGTATTACTAAATACCTCCATTTTATAGACGGTTAAGATGGTAATTCTTGCCATTTATCCTTGTCATTATTTACCTAAGAGAAGCCTGCTTTTTAATGCTTTTAACAATTAATGGCAACTTTACAGGGTAGATACCTGTTCCATTTTGCACGAAGCAAAGAGAGTTAGAGAAGCTAGAAAGTTCTCACAGTGTATAACAAGGATTGCCACTGAAGTCCGAGTCAAAAGCTTGCACTGTTCACTATTTTACATTTCCTTCTTTTTTGGGAGTCTTTCCAGGCTTGGGTCATCTGTCTCTGGACTCATGTTCTTTAAACACTGCTGTCTCTCTGGAGATACAAACAAGGATTATGTAGCCAGGCTAATTATGACAAGACACTGGCCTGCAGGAGGGTAGAAAGGAAGCTAAAATAAAGTTGAGGGATTACCTGTTAACACTGATTGTAGTTCTGCTCACTCTCTCCCCGGTGTGCTGAGCGTCGACTACGTGTAGAACGTGTCTCTGTGCTCAAACTCAGCATGTTTTGCCCTTTATAGGCCATGTTACGTCAGTCTTGTTTAGTCTGTTCTCTCCACTACACCTCAAATTAAGACATTCATGCCATGGAACAAGCAAGTAACCTTTGTGGACCTGCAAATATGATTCCCAGCATTGCTCCCACATGGTACAAAGGGCTGCCCAAACTCGTACCCTTGCCTCAGCGTGAAAGATCTCCCATGTCACAAATGTCATCATCAGCTTCTCAGAAGTACTGAAAGTATGGCCTCTGGGCGCATGTGTATAGCAGACATTGGCCATAGTGAGGGCAAGAGACGACGTCTCTTGTTGCTTACGGTCATTCACATGAAGGGGAAAAATGGTCTGGATCCCCCTCTCCCCCTTCAGGCACAAGCAGAACTAATGTTTGCTGGGCGAAACGGTGGCTGAAGAAGCAGGGCATTGCTGTGGGGGGAGTGGTGGCCATTGGATTATTCCAAACCATACGTATCACGCTGCAATTCGGAAGCAAAACCAGTGAAGGAAATTTCCTTGAAAACTGTGAATCATGTCTTGAACAATGGGAAGCTCTCAGTTCAACCACGGCCTCTGCAGAGATCCTAGCACTCGCCAGAGTGGGGACTTTTGACCCACTGGAACTTGGAGAATGGGTGTTTGGAAACAGGCTCAGGTTGATTATAGCCCCAACATGTAGGAGGCACATAGTGCCCCAGAGGTGGCAGGCAGCTCATCTAGAGCCCCTGTAAATCAGGCCTCAATTCACAGGCTCAATCACAGTTTCCACTTGAGATAATTATGCTCCTTGCCTTGGTCATGGTGGCAATTGATGCTTGTACAAATTATTCCTCAAATTGTGCAGCCCAGCAGAGATGGTAACAATCATCTCCCAGCAGAAACAGAGTGTACTAAGGTTAGGTATTCTGAAAAGTGCCCTAATCAAGGCCTTTTAAAAATCATGACTATGTGCCTTTGAACAAGGAATTCCAAACTCAGAAGACTGAAACTCTAGGAAAAAGTTTAGTGGGTGATGGGAGTAGTGGTCAGCTACAATCGACACCCCACACCACATTCTACCAACTGAATGCAGACCCTGCCCAGTTCCCAAGCCAGTTGTGATCGACAATGATAACGGCCAGCATTTATTAAGCCTTATGGATCAGGCATGGTGCTAAGGATGAAAACTGCTTTGTCTCACGCATCTGCACAACAGCCTCAATATTACAATGCTATAAGGGAAACCACAAGGGAGGAATAATTCCTTCTATTCTGTCAATGCACAAGTTAAATGACTTGCCCAAGCTCATGACATCGCTAGTGAGCAGCAGATCTAGAACTTGAACTTAAACGTTCTGGGTTCTTGTGGGCATTCTACCCTTCTGGTCTTCAGAAGGCTCTTGGGGAGCAATGAACCCCCCTTTGGGAAAATGGAAAGAAAAGCTCTCATCCTGCTCAGTTATACCATAACCTAGAGCACGCAGGCTAGGGAGTAAAGTGATGAGGGAGAGGGGCAAGGGGACTTCTCTGGTTGTAGGGTTATGGGCCTTTGGTCACAAGAAGGGAGAGGAATTCTTGAGGAATGACCCCCTGAAGCACCAGTTCTGTGCTTCCCACAATGGGGGAGTTAGTGCAAGGGAAGCAGCAGCCTCAGCCTGAAAGTATTCAGGAGCCCTCCTGGGTGTCGAGCACAGCGAGCGGTGGCCGCATCCCCGGGACCCATGGGGACAGAGGTGACCTGAGATGGAAAGCTCCCGGCCCCTGAAGCAGACGGACCTGCATTCCAGTCCCACTCTCTGCCACCTGAGCTACCTAACCTCTCTGAGTTTTGGCTTCCTACCTCAAAATCTCTGAAAACTGAATGAGGGAATTACCAAGCACCTGCCACAGTATCTGGCACATGGTAACAACTGTTATCATGAAAGGTATTGACTCATTCAACAAATATTTTGTGAGCATCTTCTCTACATGTTAGGCACGTTAGACACAGATGCTAAGGAGTGAGATTACAGCAAAGAACAAAAGGGACAAAAATCCTTGTGCTCACAGAGCTTACATACTAGTATTAGGAGACAGATAATAAGGTAAAGAAGTATAGCACACAGCATGTCAGATGGAGATCTATGTCCTAGGGAGAAATGAAATAGGACCAGGGAACAGGTACTAGAAGGGTGTGCAATTTCAAATTGCCTGGTTAGGGGCTCCTGGATGGCTCGGTCAATTAAGCAGCCCACTCGATTTCTACTCAGGTCATGATCTCACAGTTCATGGGATCAAGCCCCACATCGGGCTCTGCACTGACAGTGCAAAGTCTGCTTGGGACTCTCTCTCTCTCCCTCTCTCGCTCCCTCTGCCCATCCCCTGCTTGCGCTCTCTTTCTCTCTCCCAAAATAAATGAACTTTTTAAAAAATAAAAGAATAATTACAATAAAATAGCCTGACTAGGGAAAGCCTCTCTGGGAAATGATATCTGAGTCAAAACTGTAGGTGATAAGCAGGAAGCCCACAAGCTCTCTGGGGGGACTGTGGAATGGAGGTGCTGGCAGATGGCATAGCAAGTGTGAGGGCTCAGGTGGGAGCAGACCAGGCAGGTTCAGAGAAGCAGCTCCCAAAGCAGAGTGAGCCGAGAGGGAGGGGTCAAGTAGAAGGTCATGCGGGTTCCTTTGGCACAAGTGCCTGAAACAATGAATGAAGATGGATCTGTACCCAAGCGTCACCATAGAAGTTCACCAGGGGAAGAGACCACTGTGACCTTAGGCTGTGCCGAGGTGTCCTTTGGGCCCAGAAGGAGAAGGAAAGAGAAAATATTCTCCCTCCATAGCTTTTGTTTCTCTAATTACAAATGCTTATAGTTGAAAACTTGGAAAGTTCCATAAGAATATAAAGAAGAAAACACATTCTCAGGAATACTGGCACCCAGGGGGCACCTGTGGTTAATGGGGTGGCATGGTTTTATGTCCATCACCACGGTATTTGGTTTTCACCTGCCAAGGGTATAAATGATTTGTTGCTATTTTAACAATGAGTTACAATGACAGCACGCCTTACTCTTTGCAACGTTTCCTTCAAATATTTTCGGGAGCTCCCAGTGTCTTCTCTGATGATGTCACAAATCATCTGTCCACAGCAGTCACCATGCCGGGCTCATGGAGGCTCATGAAAGGAGACTCTGCTGGAGATGCTCCTTCTGGTGTCCCCCCCCCCGCATCAATGGCTGCTGCCTCCTGTGATGCCCCCAGGATTCTGGAGAGCTGCTGCGTCTAGACAGAGGTGGACAGAGCATCTTTCTCCCCCACTCTTAGCTAAGGTGTGTCACCCAGGTCCCAAAGCAACAGTGCCAGGCCCTCTCCAACCTCCTCCGGAAGCCTGCTTGTCTCTGCCTGCGATCTCTTGCAAGTAACTCTCTAAACTTGAGCTGAAAATAGCCAAGTCACCTACACAGGGACCAGTCTAGGCTTCCCCCTCCTCCACAATTCCTCCCCTCAAACCTTAGGAGAAAAAGGAATGTAAAGGCGCTCCCTCTCTCCCTAGGGATGGCTATTTACATTGCTGAACCAGAACATTCAGGCTGATAATGACCACATGGTTTCAGGTTCACGCTGCTTTTCCCCAAAGAAAAGGCTACCCCAAAGGTAAACTAAATTCTCTACCTCTAGCAAACTGCTAACAACTCTAGCTCCCTCCTCCCCTCTTCTCCCACCTGCTCAGCATGTTTTCAAAACCAGGAGTGTTATATGGTGTGAGAGATGGCTAGGGTTTAGGTAAAACTTTGGGATGGGGAAAAGGATTCCAGGCACGGGAAACCATCCCAGCAAAGGTATGGTTGCAGGAGTGTGCACAGCATCCTGGGAACTGAGAGGGGACCGGAAGGTTGGAGCAGAGTCTGTGGAAGAGAGGAGAGGGAGCTGTGGCTGAAGGGAGCAACAAAGAGGGGTGGGGGGTGCCTGAGGGGGGCAATGAGCACATGGCAGTACTCTAGGAAGGTGAACTGGCTGGTCAGGAGGGGGTAGCTGGAGGCAGAGAGGACAAAGGGGAGACCCTGGCAATAGTCCAAATAGGAGCTGATAACAGCCTGATTGGCTGGGGGACTAACTTGAAATGATTTGATAACTGATTAGCTGTGGGAAATGAAACAGAGGGACATGCGAGGCACGACTCAGCAATTTCAAGCTGGCGTGATTGGAAGAAACCGGAGTTGTTCACCAGAACAGCTGGATGCCCAGAGGGAGCTGGCCAGGGGTCAGGAGACAGATGTGGCTTCAGGTACATTGAGTCTCGATTGCTCAGCTGGACATCCAATGGACACTTAACGATGGAGCAGAGGAGGGACACTGAGGCTGCAGGTAGGCGCTCTGAGTCAGCCTCTCAGAGCACATAGCCCAAACCAGACTTTCTGTGTGGGGAAGAGTCTAGCCCAGAAACCTGACCCACCTCTCCCCCGGTCATGGGCGAGAAAGCGAGGATCTTGGAAGCCCCAACAGATCACACAGAAATGCAGTCCTGCCCCCACAGATGGCTTTGGGGCCTGCTTCTGGATCCATCTTCTAGACTCACTTCTACAAATGATCCGCGGGCTCAGATGAAGGTCTCCGCGTGGCCAGGAAGTCATGAAGCTGGGGAAAGAAAAGCTGCAGTTTGTCGTAGCTGGGTGTCAACGAAGGGGCGGCCACAATGCTTTGTGGACACTAGAAACAGAACTTCAAACAACAGAGTCACAGTGCAGCTGGAAAGACTCATGACAGACCCAAGCCAAGGCTTAAACAGCCAAAGCATTGGGACTCCAGACTTAGTGGCCTTTCTCTCCCTGCCTTATAGCAGGCCTTCTTGCTTAGAAAGGAACTTTCCAGGCAACACCATCACCTTTAATCAGACCTGAGACATCTCCACAGCACAAGATATACTCTGAGGGACAGGGGTTCTCACTCAAGGAGAACCCACATGTTCAGACCTCACCCAGACACAAACATGAACTTGGCACACACATGTAAATATATCTCCTCCGACTCCATAGAAGAAATGAAGAAAAAATACCATTTGGCATCCGTCATATACCATGTACTTTGCCTAGAGCCCTCCAAGTATTTTTGCATTAAGTCTCACAATTATGAGACAGAGATTGTTTTCCCATTTTATAGAAAACTGAGGGTCAGAAAAATTAAGTATTTTGCCCAGGATCACATACTTGGAAAATGGCAGATGGGGGCGTCCGAGTGGCTCAGTCAGTTAAGCAGTTAAGCGTCCGACTTCGGCTCAGGTCATGATCTCACAGTCTGTGAGTTTGAGCCCCGCATCGGGCTCTGCACTGACAGCTCAGAGCCTGGAGCCTGCTTTGGATTCTGTGTCTCCCTCTCTCTCTGCCCCTGGCTGTTTGTGCTCTCTCTTTCTCTCAAAAATAAACATTTTTTTTTAATTGAAAAAAGAAGATGGCA
The DNA here is from genome assembly GCF_023721935.1 of Panthera uncia. Classification (NCBI taxonomy): domain Eukaryota; kingdom Metazoa; phylum Chordata; class Mammalia; order Carnivora; family Felidae; genus Panthera; species Panthera uncia. The sequence goes on from NC_064810.1 coordinate 80,778,760, forward strand.
GATGGTTCCTGACCCACGTCTGCCTGTCCACTCATGTGTTATTCTTCTTCCTTCTTCAGAGAGGTAGACACAGCAGGATCATACACACAAACACACCCACCCCCTCTACACTACAAAATCCCCATAGAATGTAAGCCCCTTGGAGGCAGGATCTTCATTCTGCTCACTGATATATCCCAGGCATCTGGGACCGTGTCTGGCACATAGTACACACTCAGGAAATATTTTGTGGCTGTTGTCAAATGAATTACATGAATATATGCATATATAACACTCACCTATGCACATCTACACACACACACACACACACACACACCTTCACATACACTTATAGACACATTAAATTCACCACCTGAAAGGAGATCCCAAGTAAGAGGGACCCAGCGCTCAGAGCTGCCTGGCAGGCCTGCTCCTGGAGGGGTGACCTCAGCCTCACGAGCCCACAGCTCATCTCCCCAGTCTCCTCCCCGGAGCACGCAACTGGTGTTAGCACGGCCCACGTCCTTCTCTCCCTAGCTCAGTCAAAACAAAGAATTTTCCTAAAAGATCTCTACTAAGAGAGAAAGCAGAGAACAATAAATCAAGAAACTGCAAGGTCCTGAGTGGAGGAGTCGACAGAGCCAGATTCTTATCCTCAGCCATGCCCTCCAGTCTGGCCTCAGCCTGGCTCGGCTGCTAAGGCAGTCAGCTCGCGGAGCCTGGGCCCTGCTCAGATGCCAACGACTCAGATGCCCGGCCTGGGGGAGGAGGGAGTTGGCACAGATGCTCGATCTGGGGGATTCTCTCTTCCTCCAGATACTGCTTCTTCTGCTGTCGGGGCACAGACCCTTCTGCCACGCTGGCCCTGGGTGAACTGCAATTTTACACCCTCCTTGCCATCTGCTGTGCCCTGGGTTTGTAAACCAGGCTGGTCTAACCCAAGTTACTCAGTAGGCCTGTGTAAATCCCTTGATTAAAACCCGAACAACCTTAATTCCTTAGAGTCTCAGGGCTCTGCCTGGGAAGGCTCCTGACTACCTCTCAGCCTCATCCCACTCCACCCCTTCATCTGGTCTCCAGCAACATTTACAAAGCTGTTCTGATTGATGTACCAGAGCCCAAGATTCCAAGGATCGATTTATCCAGATACCTCAAATGACTCCAGATCAGACCTCAGACTAGTGCATCAGCATCACCAGGCCTCTGAATTAAAATGTGAATTCTGAGCCTGCCCAACACCAGCTGAATCAGAATCTCTGCAGGTGAGGCCCAGAATCCAGCACTTTGAACGAGCTCCCCAGGCAATTCTCACACTCCAGAGTCCAAGAAGCACCACTCCAAATCTCCTACATTCCGTACCTATCCTCACGTATATGTAATAATAGCTAACACATTTATTGAGCACCTACTATACGCCAGGAGGCATTTTCACATATCAACTCAGTTAACCTTCACAACAGTGCTGTGAGGGAAGTGCGTCACCCTTCCCACTAACCTGTGCAAGGGCGCACAGCCATGGGTGGGAAAGCCAAGAATCGAGCCCCGGTCCCGTGACCTGGGTGCCTGCGCGTAACCGACACACTCTCTCAAGTACACGCAAGTTTACTCCCACACCCCCACCGACTCCCACACCGACCACACACAGGACCCTCACCCCTGAGAGCCGGCGGCAAGAGGAGACAGGGGCCAGGGTATTTTCAAAGGCTCCCGGTCTCTTTCCCACCCCAAGTCTGGCGTACACAGACCTGAGCCGAGACGGCCAGCAGCCACAGCCAGCAGGGCCAGGGCGTTGGCGAACCGCGGCTCCAGGGCTCTGGCAGCACCCACAGGCCCTGAGGCTCAGCCCCGCCTGCTGCAATGTGTGTGCCTACTACAGGCCTCAACTGCTGGGGCCCTGCACCCTGAGCGCCAGCCTCCACTGCCCAGAGTGTCCTGGCTCCCCGAGACCTGAGCCCCTGACAGGGCCCTCCTGGAATGCTGCAGCTAGAGAGCAGATGTGCTCACAGCTCTCTCCAAAAACTAGTCTTCCTAGGAATCCTGCCACGGGGGAAAGGCAGGGGGGTGGGGGAGGGATTGGAAAAACAACCGAAATACCATAACACAGAAAAGCGATCCAAATAAAAAGCAGCAACTGTGTATCTGGAAGGAATAAACTGAGGAGGAGAGGCGCAGAGTCGAGCAGCGTGGCCACGAGGCTGCCAACCTTGGAGGCCGGGCGGGGGGGGTGGGGGTTGCTGGGGGCTGGGCGGCAGCCACCGACTGGCCACAGGGCTGCTCTGGCCGGGGACTGGGGTGCGGGAAGAACAGAGTCTGGACTGACTCATGGGCATGAAGAGTGGATCTCAACCAGCATCCTCCTTCCCAGAGCTCCAGGCACTGTGTTCTTTAGTTCCCAAAGCCCCAGCATTCAAGACATATCTAGAGTGTTCTTCTCACTGTTCTCTGCTTAGGCCCACAGAAAGAGCCAGACCAGCCTCACTGGTATTCTGTGCAGGGGGAGAGAGGACTTTCTCAGAAGACGGCTGGGATGCTCTGACAGTGAAGGAAGCAAGATGGGAGAGATTTAGTTTGAGGCCATAGAACACAGAACTAAAACACATCCCCACCCACTTGTCTCCCGATGAGTAGTGCAAACTTGGGCAACTCACTTATGTGCATGGAGCCCAAACTTCCTCACCGTAAAATGGGCTAATACAAGCTCTCTCTGCACAGCTCAGGATCAAACAAGACTGATGGGATGGACAGGGTATCAAGGCTTGTTTCGAGCACAGAAAGCAAGATGGTGGTTGGTCACCACATATGGAGTCGGAGAATCACCTACTTACTAGCCAGGAGACCTTGGAGTAGACAGCTAAACCATCTGTGCTTAAGAGAACCAAAGCCTAGGTGAAAAGCTGTTGAAAAGCTTTTTTTTTTTTTTTTTTTTTTTTTAATTTGAGAGAGAGAAAGCATGTGAAAGTCAGGGAGAGGGGGTGAGAGAGACAGAATCTTGTCTGCAAGACAGGCTCCATGCTCAGCATGGGCTCAATCCCATGACCCTGGGATCATGACGGGAGCTGAAATCAAGAGTCAGAAGCTCAATTGAGTGAGCCACCCATGAGCCTAAAACGCTTTTATAAGCAGTAACTGCTACCAACTCTCACTCCTAAGCCATGTATCAGGTACAGAAATGAGCATTTTCACATACCTGTCCATATATTTCTGTGAGGTGTTATTCCCATTTTACCGATGGGAAAACAAGGCTCAGGAAAGTTAAGGAACTTCTGAAAGCTGGCAGATGCAGGACTTGAACTATATCTGTCTGTGGAACCCATGCCCTCTCTCCTACTGCAACTTAGTGGGCAGGGATGGGCAGTGTCACAGTTGGGAAGCTGAGAGAGGAGACTGAGTCCTGGCAGAAGAGACCACTGGGGACATCTGGCAGCAGCGGGCTGGGGCTCTGGGTTTGGCCACTGCAGGAGGCTTGGTGGAGGGAGGTACCCAGACCTGGAGGAACTAAAGCCCCCAGTGTCCCCATGACAACCTGAGGCCAGGCACCCAAGGTTTCAAAACTGATATAAGCCACCATGAGGGAGATAGCCAGACAGGGCCTGGGGAACAAAGCGGGGAGCATGAGAGCTGCTAAGTAGGTCAGCAGAGCATCAAACTGTTGAGCGAGACAGGTGAGAATCTGGGAACAAGCTGGATTATTAACAGATAAAAGGAGGCCCACATAGGTCACCAGGATGGTGCAGAAATAAACTCCATAGCCACTGGAGAGGCCTCCACTTACATCACTTGCTCTGTGAGACTATGAGGGCTTTCAGATGGACACTTTATTAAGGCCTAGCCTCCAGCACAGAAAGCAAGATGGCGGTGTGTCACAGGATATGAAGCCAAAGAATCAGGTTTGAGACCTACTTACTAGCTATGTGACCCTGGAGTAGCCCCTTTAACCTCTCTGTGCTTGAGAGAGCCAAAGACTAGAGAGGAGCAGAGCAAAGAGTTTCCCTCTGTGTCTGCTCTCCAGGCCCTCCTCCAAGCCCCTGCCCCTCACCCCCTCTGTAAAGCCTGCCATTCTGACAGTGATGAGCCACTCCCTCCCTGGTGCCTCGTAGCCCCTGCTCATGCCTCAGATGTGCCCACGGTTTTGACCATTCAACTCTAACGACCAGCGACCAGCATGTGTATCTGTCACCCACCAGGACTGTGGGCTTCTCAAGGGCAGCCCATCGTGTGTCTGAGAGAGGGGCTGGTTAAGTGTTTGAGAAATGAAGGAGGGACTAAGTGAACAAAAATTCACCAAGGGAGTTTCCTAAAGCAGGTAGCAGTTGATCTGGGTCTTAAAGAGAGTTGCTGTATTTGGATAGTACCTTTTCTTCAAAGAAATCAAAGCCAAGCTCTTCTTGGCTCTTTGTATCTGAGTTAGTCAGCCATACCAGTCCCCGAGTGCTAGAAGAACTCTTTTAACAATGATTATTTATTTGGTCCATAAGCACTTAATGAGCATATACTACATGGAAGATTGCAAAGCAAAAGCTAAAAATATATGGGCCTTGTCCTCAGAAGTGTAACTGTGAAGTGACTGGGAATGGGGTATAGATAAACACATGGATAATTATAATCTGTGACCACCTAGAGGATTCCATGGCAGCATATTAAAGAGATAACCAATCCATGTAGGAGGGAGCAAGGAAACATAAGACTGTCATGTGTGGCTGTTCAGGTTGTGCACTGCACTGTACAAGCCAGAGTGCTCCCTGGAGTTGAGCAATGCAGGGGCTCCGTCCTTCTAGGCCAGCAGCATCTGAAGCCCTGCTGCCACCTTCAATCCCCAAATGCTAGTTCATCAATTTGGCCCCATTGGGTCTTTCTTCTCCTCCTCTGACTCCCCTCCTTTCTGAGAATTCCTTTCTCCAGTCTTCCAGAGAGGGTTTATTCGGGGAAACTCCCCCCAGGAGCCCCTGCTATCCCTTTTCTCCTATTAGCTCTATAAAGCAAGCTGACTCCTTTCAGAGAATTACATTTTTGGGAAGTGTGATTCATGGGGAAAGAACTCTTTCCACGGCTTTCTAACCTTTGATGTGACCCCAAAAAAACCTGTGGCTAATACAGAGCGATCTAAATCTCACAAAGCTCATAAACACAAGAGCTGTGCTGCATTGGGCCGTGAAAAAAGGCCTCTGGCTAGCCAGCTCCTGCCACCAGCTGGAGGAATTTTCCCCATTCTCACCCTTCACCAACAGCCCTCCCTACAAATCCTCCACTCTCCTGTCAGCTCCTGCAGGGGCAGTGTCCCAGGACCCCAGTGGCTGGGAGAGGGGCTTGCCAAGGCCCCCATGGTCCACCGGTCTATAGCTGGACCCAGAACTTCCACCCCCCAGTTCTGATAGGATAGGCCTCAGTTGTTGAGCAAGGGGAAAAAAAGAGGCCAGGGAAACATGTAATATACAGCCTCTTTGATGCGAAGAACAGGTGGGGCCAGAAGGGTGCCTGTGAATTGTAGATGACATATCTGCAGAGGTCGTACCCATTGTGGACACCAGCAGCCTGGCTGAGACTGAGGTTTCTGGAAGTTTCCTGAAAAGCGAAACAATATAAATGAAGTCTATTTTTCCCATGAAAATAGGGACTAATAGATATAAAGACTAATCCACCAGCAACAAATTTAATGAACTAGAAACCGTATACCTGTTCCGTATATCGCATACCTCTTTTAAAGCAGGGTATCGCACAAACAGGACAAGGTGGTAACTAATGAGATAATATAAATGAAACGCCTCGTGGAGCGTCTGGCTTATGGTAGGTGATCAATAAACGGTAACTGTTATTATAATGCCTTATTTTATTATTGGAGAGGCACGAAGCAGAGCAGGGAGAGGGGCCATAAAGTTTCCAGGAACTAGTGAGAGGCCCTGCCTGCCTGCCGGCCCGGGAAGGGGCCCGGACCTCCGGGCTAGGGTTTCACATCGGGAAGCTGGCCGACTGCAGAGGACATTTGGGCTCCTGCTGCTCATGCTGAAAATAGTAGCACCACACAATAGTAGCACCACACAGCCGGCCACAAAGGCAGAGGACCGGGCAGTGGCCAAAGTGAAGTGACTGCTGGCCTCAGGACACTTCTCCCAGGTCTTCCTTTCCTCCCCGACACCCCCCCCCCCCCCAGTAGCACACAGCAATGTCGAAGTCCAGGGCTCTTAAGGCAAGTGTTCGTCACTGGGTTTGGGCCTCACAGGTGGTGGGATCCTAGGCCACCACTGTCTCTCTCTCTCTGTCTCTCTCTCTGTCTCTGTCTCTCTCTCTCTCTCTCTCTGCAGGCGGGGAATGGGGCCTGGCGAGCTGCCAGCAGCCATCTCCCGGGCCTTAGCGAGTCTGCCCCCATCCCTCGCCTTCTAGCTGGTCGGTGACATGGGCGCTGACCCAGGCGCAGGACAACTGGAAGAAGGGGATCATTTCCTACCCCTCTGAGCACTGTGGGGGTCTTGCCCTCTGGGAGGGCTTTCCAGGGATTCTCGTCCCCCATGGCCAGGGGTGTACCAGAAAGGAGACTTTTGTTCTCTTCCAAGGATGTGGCTGCATTGTAGGAAGGACTTGGTCATGCGTGTCCCGGTGGGGCCACCTCAGGTGTGGGGCCAGCTAACCCCCCCCTTGAAACACCACCCATGGCAGGGAGGCATCTACCTTCTCAGCTTGTTAATTTCACACCCAGCACCTGGGGAAAATTACCTCCCCTCCCCCTCTGTTTTCCCCACCTCCACTTAAAACGGATTCACACTTTCTCTACTGAAGGGAGAACAGAAGGGATCTCCTTTCTGTGTGTGCAGGGAGTCAAAACAAAAGGAGAAACCCCAGGGACTTGTCACTGAACACTGCCCCCACCCCACCTCCAACCTCCATTTACCCTGTTTACTGTCCAGGATTTTTGGTCAGGAGACATCACTTTATCACTTGCGTATTCTCACTGTTTACTCCTTTTGAGCCTCAGGGGCTCATTGGTGAAATGAAGATAATAATAGCACCCCACGAGGTTGTTCGAGAGGAGTAAGAGGAGGTATGAGAAAGTGCTTTGCAAACTGGAGTGCCACACGACAAATTGTTGTGATTAATATTACAGAACTGCAGGTACTATAAAAACAGCCACTGTCCCCCCCCCACCCCCACAAAGCAGTACCCCCAAAGCCTGTGTATGTTTCTAGACTGGAGTGTCTGTGTCTTGCTGCCCAATCCCACAGTGGGGGGTGGCCAGGGTGAGCATGGGGGTGGTCAGGACGGGGCAGGGTGAGGACAGCCCTGCCACCATCATCATGCAACCTCCGGCAAGAGGACCGTGATTGTAACGCCCTAAAACTGAGTGAGGTTCTCTCCCCAGGGACTGCCTCACTCCTCCAGAGCCAAGTAGACATAAAGAAAGGGAGAAGCGGGGACTCAGGAACCAGCCTTAAGTCATGCAACTTCCCCAAAGCCAGCCCCAAAGGCAGGGCCCTAAGAGCAAACCATCAAAAGGGGCTGATCCCTAAAATCAAATCCAAGGTGCTCCCCAAACCCCAAGAGCTCAGCTTGGGAGGGGCCAAGGTGACAGAAACCCCAACAACAGCTGTTGTTTGTTAAGCCTGTGCTAAGTGCCTGGTGTCCATTTTCTCTCATTTGACCCTAATCATAGCCCCACCAGACAGGGTGCCATTCTTCAGATGAGGCTCTGATCACATGTAATTTGCCTGAGATTGCTCATTTAGTTAGTGGCGAAACTGGTCAAGGTTTGAACAAGGTCTAATTGGGTACAAAGCTCAGAATCACTGTACTCACTGCCTGCTTGCCTGTGGGCTGGCCCCAAATGGCAGGGTGGGCTGGGCTAGCTTCCGGGCGGGGTCCCCGGGCACACCAGGGAGGGTGGGAGCCTAAGTGGAAAGGAAGGTTGTTCACTCTCAGTAACTGCACTTCTGGACACCGACCCACCCTGCACGCACTGGGCTCAGACCACGGGGTGGCCCTGCCCTTGTGCCTGACTGGCTTAAGTGTCAAGGGTGGCCTGCTCCAGCACTTGACTCCAAAGGTAGGGGAGGCACTGGCGGGTTCCAGAAGGAGGTCTTCCCACTTCCCTTCCTGCAGAACAACAGGAATTAGATTATGGAGGCCAAAGGACCCTGCTCTCCGAGAGGAGGACACAGCCCTTCAGACTTCGACTCCCAGACAGGCTGTGGAAAAAAGTGCCCCAAGCCCTCATCCCAGGGAAGGTGCTGGCCAGCTCTCCAGGGTGCCCTGTTGAGTTCCCCCCCAGCTCTGTTCTTGTCATCTCCCAGGAAGGGGTAGGGATGAGGTGGCCTGGGCTGAGCCAGAAGATGAAGGAATGCAGATCAAATCTTATGGTTTCTGTTGGGATGCGTCACCCCAAAGGAATTTTTCTTTCCATCTATTATAAAAGTCGTTTGGACATATTACAGAAAATTTGGCACATACAAGAACTATCTGTAATTTCACCACCACAACACAACCACTGGTAACATTTTCATGTGAGTCCTTCCCTGATCTCCCACTTCTTTTAAGACTTTTAATAATTGTAATTATGTCATTTCCAGAATGTGCATCTGGATTTTCCCACCACTTGTCACGATATTACAATCTTCTTTCCACGTCACCATGCAGGAGGCCTGCCCTCCTGTGCACGGCTGCCCGTGAGTCCATCGTGTGAGTGAAGACAAAGGCTTTCACCATCTGATTTAAGAGTGTTTGTATTTGCAGTCATACAAAAGTAGAGAACTTGAATCACATTTAGCCAAGCCTTTCAGAAACCACCTATTTTGAAAAGAATAAAATTATATGGACTCAGAGGTGGTCCAGAAAATCCAGGCAGCCCTTGATTGTGGCAGATTGGAGAGGGGTCCTTCTAGTAGGGGAGGCACAGCTGGGGTGGGGTTGGGCCACCTGCCAGCAACCCAGGAAGCACAAAAACCAGGCGTCTGGGACTGCTGTCTTTTCCAGAGCCTTCCCGCACTCTTTCAGGGCCTGCCTGGGGTAGGTAGTCCTGAATGCTGTGGCCCGCTGCTTGGAGCAGAGCACAGACCCCAGTCATCTCCAGGTGGGTCCCAGTCCACCAGTTTGCTCAGGGACACTCTCAAGCAGACACTTTGAGGGTTATTCAGTATTTATCAAGGGGTACTGAACGAATCATGAGTCCTGTTGCAAACAGGAAGAAACCATCCCTGCACCCAGAAGCTTATATTCTAGTTACTGAAGAATTTAAAATGAAGTCAGGGTACACAGGTGGCCAATGGCTCACAATCTGGAGTCAGACTTAGCTGGGTTGAGTGCATCCCCGTGGTTCCCCTCCACTTACTGAACAAGTAAGTTGCTTCAACCTTTCTAAGCCCCAGCTTCCTCATCTGCAGAATGGGGTTAATCTAATTTACCTCGCAGAGTTGTGGTAAGGATTAGAGACAATATATGTAAAGGGCCAGACATTTGGTGGGCTCCCGGAAATGTTGTTTATACTTAAAGTAGCACGAAACACATATAAGACGCTAAAAAGATGCCTCATAGACCAAGGGGGTCAGAGCATTGAAGGGTGATGAAGTGAAGAGTTCATCCAGGGCAGGGATCTTAACCCTGGCTACATATAACAATCACCCGGGGGAGCTTTGAAATTACATAGATGCCCAGCCAGGCCCCACTCAGACCAATAAAGCCTGAAATGAGGCCCAGGGCTGGGTATACTTTTTAAAAGCTGGCCAGGTGGATCTGTGTGCATCCGGAGTTGAGAACCACTGCTCCAGGGAGTGTTTGAAATGGGATTTGGAAAGGAAAGATAAGGTAACCGACATGCATGGAGTTAACTTGTATAAGCTAGGTGCTTGCACAGTTTGGCTAATTTAGGTTCTCCCAAGAATCATCTAAAGCAGGTACCTTTTTTTTAAAGTTTATTTATCTCTTTTTGAGAGACAGAGCACACATGCACACAAATGGGGGAGGGAGGGAGGGAGGGAGGGAGGGAGGGAGGGAGGGAGAGAGAGAGAGAGAGAGAGAGAGAGAGAGAGAGAGAGAATCCAAAGCAGGCTCCAGGCTCTGAGCTGTCAGCACAGAGCCCGACACGGGGCTTGAACTCACAAACTGTCAGATCATGACCTGAGCCGAAGTCAGACGCTTAACCGACTGAGCCACCCAGGTGCCCCTGAAGCAGGTACTTTTAATCCCATTTGAAACAAAGGGAAGCAGAGGTTTAGAAAGGTCACCGAAATCTGCCCACTACCCAGCACACTTTTTATGCATAGTAGCCACATTTTTTAAAAAAATTAAAAAGAAACAGGAGAAATTTTAATGATTTTTTTTTTACTTAATTCAGTATATCCAAAATATTACTTCAACATGTAACCAAAATAAAAATTATTAAGGAGATATTTTACATTACTTTTTTAAGACTGAGTCTTCACAACCTGGTGTATATTTTACACTTCTAGCACATCTCAATCTGGATTAGCCACAAGTGTTCAACTTACCACATGTGGCTAGTGGCTACAGTATTGGACTGGTTAAAGGGACAGTTGACCTGGAATCCCCCTGGGCAGATAGTAAGAGGCAGTGGGAAAGACCTATGGGTGGGGGCTGAGGACTTTCGGGATTAGCCAAGAGGTTCTTAAGCAAGAGTGTGTCCTGGGACCTGGTGACTGAGATGACACTTGATGGCTGGGGAGTTTGGAGACAACCCACAAGCCAGAACAAGAAGTCCCACCGGACAGCCACATGCAAAAGAATAAAATGGGACCTTTATGTTACATCATACACAAAAATCAACTCAGAATGGATTAAAGACTTAACCATAAGACCTGAATCTATAAAATTCCAGGAAGAAAACCTAAAGGAAAAGCTCCTTGACATTGGTCTTGGCAATTAGTTTTTGGATCGGACACCAACCTTGCAGGCAACAAAAGCAAAAACAAACAAATGAGATGACATCAAACTAAAAAGTTTCTGTACAGCAAAGGAAACAATGAATAAAATGAAAAGGCAACCTACAGAATGGGACAAAATATTTGAAAGTCCTACATCCAGAAAGGAGTCATATATATGCATACACACACACACACACACACACACACACACACACACACATTTGTCTCACAAATCAATAGCAAAAAAAAAAAGAGTAACCCAATTAAAAATTGGGCAAAGGAGAGGCTCCTGGTGGCTCAGTCGGTTGAGCATCTGACTTCAGCTCAGGTCATGATCTCACAGTTCATGAGTTCCAGCCCTGCATTAGGCTCTGTGCTGACAGCTCAGAGCCTGGATCCTGCTTCAGATTCTGTCTCCCTCTCTCTGCCCCTCCCTCCCTCCCTCTCTCTCTCTCAAAAATAAATAAATATTAGAAAAAAATTTTAATTGGGCAAAGGACTTGGATATTTTTCCAAAGACATACAAATAACCAACAGTTATATGAAAACGTATTCAACCTCACTAAACATCCAAGAGACGTAAATCAAAACTGCAATGTGATACCATCTCACAACCGCTAGGGTTGTCTATTGTCCAAGACAAGAGATAACAGGTGTTGTCAGGATGTGGCGAAAAGGGAATCCTTGTAGACTGTTGGTGGGAATGCACAACCCACATTGGTACAACCATCATGGAAAACAGTATGGATGTTCCCCCCAAAGTTAAAAACAGAACTACCATTTGATCCAGCAATCCCACTTCTGGGTATATATCTAAAGGCAATGAAATTACTACATCAAAGAGATCTCCACTTCCATGTTCACTGCCACATCATTCACAGTAGCCAAGGTATGGAAACAACCAAAGTGTCCATTGACAGATGAACGGATAAAGAACATGTGACACACACATATGTATACACACATACACAATGGAATATTATTCAGCCATTAAAAAAGAAGGAAATTATTTGCAACAACATGAATGAAAGTATACGGCATTATACTAGGAGGAATAAGTCAAAGACAAATACTGAATGGTATCACTTATAGGTGGACTCTAAAAACAAAGTCAACCTCCTAGAAATAGTAGAATGATGGTTGCCAGGAGCTAGAAGGTAGAAGAAATAGGGAAGTGTTGATCAAAGGGTACAAACGTTTAGTTACGAGTACATCCTGGGGATCTAACGTCCCAGGAATTTGCTAAGAAAGTAAATCTTAGCCCTTCTTACCCCACAAAAGGTGGGAAACTATGTGAGGTGATGGTTGTATTGTTGATTAACTTGATTGTAGTAATCATTTCACAACGTATACAGATATCAGATCCTCATATTGTACATTTTAAATACACACAATTTTATTTGTGAATCACACCTCAATAAAGCTGTGCTGCGGGAAAAGTCCAAAGAAGGAGGAAACCCCAGCAGGCGGCTAGCCCCATAAATAGGACTGGGAACCTTGGCCCCTGCCCTCAAGGGCCTGGAGGAGACCCCAGGCAGGAGCTGCAAGTGTGAATTTACCGCTGTTTTACAGTTCTTTTGGTTTGGTTCCCCACTCACGGAAGCAGACTTACACCAGATCCTCCCCTCCTCCCCCGCAGCCCTGCAGCCCATAAAGGGTAATGGAGCTGAAGTTAAAATAGTTACATGAAACCCACCTCATTTGAAAGGGCACCTGCTTTAAAGGCCAAATTTCCTGAGCCCAGGTTTATACATTAAGCTACAGAAAGACCTAATTAATTCAGACCCCACTGACTCTGAATTTGGGATAAAGTCGGCCTCAGGCCGGTCTGAAGACTTTCGTCTTGCACTATCTATGAAGAAATGGTTTGCTAAGCAAATAAATAGTGCAGGCCAGATTACAGAGACAAGTCTGGTTTACTTAAAAGTGTTTTTAAGGACTGTAAGAATTGCTTTAGCAGCCTCATTCACAGAACGTTAATGAGATCATTACAGCTGGTCCTCATCTATTTATTTCAACATTTCAGTTTTCCAAGCACCTTCATACACATTATTTGACGTGACCCCTTGGGTGGAAATCCTGTTACTTTTCAGTCTCCAGGAACTGACTTAAGGGTTGGCACACAGTAGGCGCTTAATGGTTGCTAGGTGAATGGAGGCAAATAGTAGCAGTCCCATATTACAGGTGAGAAAAATGAGGCTCCATTTTTTTTATAATGTGTCTTGGGGTGTAAGTTACATTGTAGCACGGTTAGTAAATAAAACGGCGGTTTAAGCCATTCCTTGCCCTCTGGATCTTTCCACTCTATTATACAGTAGTCTGCAGAGGTTCCACTTCAAGATCCCCATGGATGTCTGAAACTGCAGATAGAACCAAAGCCTATAGATACTGTGTTTTTCCTGTATGTACATATTTATGATAAAGTTTAACTTCTAAATCAAGCACAACATTAATTTAGAGACATTAACAGCATTAGCTAATAATGAAACAGAACAATTATACTGTAAAAGTTATGTGAATGTGGTCTCTCTCTCTAAATATCTTAGTAGGCTGTACTCACCCTTCTTCCTGTGATGGTTTGAGATGATAAAATGCCTACACGGTGAGATTAAGCAAGATGAACGGCATTTAGGCATTGTAGGCATTGTGACATAGTGTCAGGCTACGACTCACTTTCCGATGACAGTCAGGAGGGTCATCTGCTCTCAGACCAGGCACGCTGACCTCAGGCAACCGAAACTGCAGAGAGCAAAACCGTGAATAAGGGGTAGTCCCTGTACTGTCATCAGGATTATAACTTGACAGCAAAGTTTGAGGAGGAGTCTGTTTTTAGGAACAACAACAAAAAGCCCAATTTTTCTTGTATAAATAGACTTTTCTCCAGGTAAGGGGAACAGTGAGTTCTGGAACCAGTGGCTCTCCACTACCCACCCCCAGTCCCCTTCTGTCTCGAGCATGGGAGGCCTTTCTGAGCAGGCCTGACTGGAACACAGGTCATCTACCAAGAGTGGCTGTTGGGATGTCAGGACCAGGGTAGGTGAGTTTCCTCCCTGTGGGGGGAAGAGCTGGAAGAAATGGGAACTGCTCCAAACGGATCCGGGCCAGGCTGCTCCAGGCATCACTTCCCAAGGCTCCAACCTCCCCGGAAAGGATGGTCTCTGTCCTCTGGGTCTCCCTTGCCCCAGAGCCAGGAAACAGCCTCTGTCCACTGGGTCTCCCCTGCCTCCGGACTGGGGGAAGGAGGTTGGTGAAGCGGGGAAGATGGTTGCTGTCTCTCCCTGCCCTTTGTGCTGGAGGCTCTGCTGGCTTGGAACACTGCACAGAGAAAATTCCCTGACCGTGAGATCTACAGGCTGCAGGGTCCCGGGGGAAGGCTGGGCCTGGGGCTCTTTCTTGCTGCAGCTGGAAAGAGGGGTTGGGTTTCAGTGAGCCGGGCTGGGGGAAGGCAGCCTGCCTTCCAGGCGGTGAGGGAGCTGGCCCTGCGAGTCAGTGGTGCCGACAGCTTCCTGTTGAGAGCTGGGGGTCCACGTGACTGCTCCCCACTCTGTGGATTAGGGGGTGAAAGGCCCAAGGGGAGGGAGAACAGGAGGGGCACCCAGGCGCTCTCCAGCCTGGCTGGAGGAGTGAGGCAAAGCCTCAAATCCTTTTTCCCCTAAATGAATTCTGCTGCCTCCTTGTCACATGGTCCAGCCAGCCACCTCTGTCTGGGGAGGGGGGAGGGGTGCAGTGAGCCTTGGCACTGATTGGAGCCGTGGGATTCCCCCCAACACCTGGCCACACACACATCCACACCGTGCTCAACAGGGAGGGAATGTAGTAGCCTCAGACCTACTCAGTGAAGAGGAGACAGGCTTTGACTGTGACAGGGGACAGACGGGTGACTGGGCTGAGGGCAGTGCACAGGGCTCCGACCTCCCTGGCCTCTCAGCCAACTGCTCCCTCCAGGCCAAGATCCCATGAATCAGGCCTGGTCTAGAGATGCCCTTGTTCTGTTCAACAAGCATTTACTGAGCACCTACTGTGTATGGCAGTGAGCACAGAGACAAGTCAAATACAGACTTGCCTTAAGGAGAAAGACTTGAGATGATAAGGTGTGAGTGTGACAGGGTGCAGTGGGGCACAGAAGAGGGCACCCAGCTGGGCCTTGGGGCTCAGAGTGAGCTTCTGGAATAGATGGTGACTCTGAGGAGGGAGAGAGAGGCTATCGGAGAGGAGGACAGTTCAGAAGGAGTCCCCTGAGGACCTAGCTTGGTGGTGGATTTCCAGGGGCAGCATCAGACCCACCTGTGTGCAATCACCTTTCCCTCTCCATCCCTGTTCTGGCCACTGCCACTGCTCAAGAGATGGCCTAGAACCAGGGATCCGGGCAGCACCTGACAGCTTCCCCACTGGCCCAGGGTTGGCCAAGGTTTCTGGGTCAACTAAGTTCACTTCTCTTCCCCTGCCCACATCTTTGTGAAGGATGCATTGGAGGGCAGGGCGAGAGAAGGGGCCGCCACTCGGGCCACCAGGCCTCCACCACCCTTCCTCCGCACGCCCGGGGCAAAAGCCCACACCACCGGGCACCACACCGACGTCTGAGTGTGTGTGCTGGTAAATGCCACTGCGGAACCCTGGAGCCTCTGCCGCCTCCGCTTTGGGATTTCTGGTGTGGCTCTGTCTGCCCTGTGGGTAATTTTCGCTCCAAGTTCCAGGTGTGTTGTTCACACAGCTCAGCCTTCCATGGAGTTAGGACAACAGGCTTTCCTTCCCACCAAAGGCGCTATGAAAAACACCCGGTCTGAGGGGAGAGGCGGGTGGTTGGAAAGGCCACGTGTGCTGTCGGGCACCTCATTCTGACGGTGCAGAATACCTGTCTGTGATACCTTCCTCAGAGCTGGCTCAGCCCCAGTGCTGGGATTTCCATTTCCTGGAAGTGGCCTGGGACTCTGAGGGAGCCCATGTTCTGGAACCTTTACTGGGGGTTCTGGCTCTAAGAATGAAGTATCCCTGCATGGGGTCCTACAGGCCTAGGATCCACCAAAAGGGGAGGTGATGGGAATGTATCCCCCTCCAACCCAGCTATCAGCTGCCACCTTCCTGAGGACCCTGGGGAGGACGAAGGAAGCTGATGCTGGATGTCCCACAGGCAGGATGTTGGCAGATTATGGGTAGGGGATGGTGTGGGTGGAGAAGAGGAGAAAGGCCATCTGCTCACTTTGAGGAGGGTCTGGAAACTTCTCCCTCAGGGGAAAAGCATGTTCTGCCTCTGGGTATTCTCTTCAGCACCTTTATTTCCCTCTCTACTGGAAAGATCTGGCTTCCCTCTTGCTTTATGTAAGAACTATCTAGATGCAGGGAGCAGAGGTCTGGATGCTTGAGGACTCTGGCAGTTATTCCTCAGGGTCTCATCCTGATGTCCCCGGAGAACCTGGCTCAATGCTCTCCACCCTCCAACGAATCTCCCTGCTGCTTTTTTTTTTTTTTTCCCTGCTTTCTCCTAGCCTTCTGCCCTCCAGCCCCTATCCCTCTAACACACTCTCCCTCTGGGTCTGAGTCTTCTCCACTCACTCTGCATGTTGCTTGTCCCCGGCCATCAGCCAACAAACACTAGAGCAAATCCTCTCCCCTCCCTGAGCCTCTGTTTCCTTGTCTATCAGGGAAGAGCAGGTAAGGGTGGGGAGTTACACTGTCCCGAGAATCCCTTAGAGGCCCTTCCCCTCTAAGATCTAAAGCACCTACCTACTGACATCCTGGTGCCTGGGCAAGATTATGAAAAGAAAAAAAAGACTTCTCAGTATGTGCACCAGGCCACCTGACTCCTCCAGCCCTGGCCAGTTCAGGGCTGGGGAGCAACAGGTCGGACGACAGGCAGGGACAGAGATGACCCCGCACCAGTGGGGAAAGGGGGGGCAGCAGGGAAAGGAGATGAGCCTTCTGTTCTGCCCTCTCCCTTGATGAGTTCAAATACTCTTGAGCTCTGACAAATTCCCAAATGTTTCTGAGCCAAGAACCCCCCAAACGAGTGGCTCAGTGTCTGGGGTTACAAGGACTTTGTTACTCCAGCAAAGCATACTACAAGCCATTTACTGGTTTAATTTAATTATTTACGATAACACTTCAGAGTAAAAACTACACTTGTCAAAATAAAGGGGACTTTGTGCTGCAATGACCCAAATTTTATTGTTGCATTACTTAATGCAGCGAAACCTGGTAATCGGCACCAGATCTCCCCGCAACTCGGGCAAATCAGCAACTTGGGCAAATCAGCACCGCATGAGGAGGACTGAAATGGATTACTGCTTCCTGGGGGAATTATTTTAAGCTATTTTAACAAAAAAGGCATTTGGAGCCCATTCTCCCACCCTAGTCACATCTTCTTTCCCCCAAATAAACTGGTTTCCAGACCCATTTGACTATTTGCCATTTCCTGTGCGCCCTTGGGTTGCCTGCCTTCCTTTGCACGTGCAGTCCCCTCTAGGATTCCTTCCCCACCAACCACTAGCCTGTCTGCACAACAGAACGCCCTGATGAATATTTAAAAGAATTCAGATTCCCAGGACCCACCCTGAAGAACTCCCACAGAGGGTAAAGGGCCCCTTCACCATGGCTCCATCCCTAACGTCCCCACCCTGTCAGGCATTTCCTCCTCCGTGGTTCACTAGCATTTTGCTCTTTTCCTATCTGTCTCCACTGCTTGACTGTCAGTTCCTTGGGGCCAGGGACTGTATCTTTTACCTCTTACCCTCAGCAGAGCAGAGTGTCTGCCCAAGGGGGAGATCGCTAAGGGGGACTGGCTGAGCGTAGAGCAGTACTTTGAGGAACTAAGAGATTGTGGGTTACACAGACCCAATGCAGGACTCCAACTCTTGTCCTCAGCCCACACTGGGCCCCTCTCTTTTCCATCTCATGCCTGTAGGACCACACTCTTCCTTTGGCAGAAATGGCTTTTTTGGCCAAATGACCTTTGAGGGAAACTCCTGGCTGTGCTGTGTCATGGGCTTTGGATGTTGTGGATTCACAGCAGAGTATAACGGGCATGTAATCTGGCTTTGCCATTCACAGCAAGTCTGTTAAGACTAGCTTTGGATACTTACTCCTTATTAACAGCCCTCTCCCTCGTCCCAAGGCTAACAGTTTCCCCTCAGTCTCTGCCCCTCCATTATTCACAGCAGTGACGGTGGAGATGGCAGTCCAAGTGACCCACAGTCAAGTCTACTGATAGTGCCCCAAACAAGGATGGCTCCACCCATTCGTCCCATCTATCCATTCGTCCATCTATCTGTCAGTCATTTAGTGCCAAGTCAGGAGGAGGATATCAAAACAACAAACCAAACCAGGAGACCTGACCCTTGCATTTACGGGGCTTACAAGGTGGGAAGGCAGGGAGTGGTTATAATTCCAAGGCTCCAGTTTTGCTCTTTGTCCTCAACTATTTCCATCTGTAATGAGAATAACCTCCCAACTTGCTGATGCTTTACATATACGAACCACTTTCCGTGGGGCCTGGGCTTGCTCACACAGAGAAGAGGATTCCTCCAGCTTGCCATCTCTAAAACCAATTTGGACCAGTTCTGAGGTCCCTTTCTACTCCAGTCCAGTGCGGGTTTGTTCAGGAGGAACTCCTGGTGCAGGGACATCTGGGGGCTCACATTCTGCAAATTAATGGCTTCCTGGAGGTGGTTGCTAAGGAACCAGGAATTTTCAAGGAAAGCCTAATAAGCCATAGAGTCAGACCTTGGGAACCACCCAAAGCAATGGCTTGGAACCCTGGCTGCATATTACAATCATTAGAGGACGTTGGGGGCGGGGGGATGGAGATTTCTGAAACCCCCTTGAAGCAGATCTCTGGGAGTGGGGCCTGGGTATAGTTCTTAAGAGCTCCTCAGGTGACCCCAATGTGCAGCCAGGGTTGAGAACCATTGATCTCACAAACTGGCCTATTCTGTGTTTGAGGGACTTGAGGCCAAGGGAGGTATAACAAAGCAGAGACACATGTCGAGAGCAGAAGAGAACACACACCAAGCTCCCAAAACCCCTGCTTTCCCACGGTGCCCACCTGCTTACCCACTTCTCTGTGTAGGGTTAGTTCTCTCTGGACTCACCTCCGAAGATGTGCTATCCTTAGAGATCCAGCTCTGTGCCCATCTGAGGACAATGCCCAGAGCTGCCAGCCTGGATGTGTCTTTTCCCACTCCGGGGCGGGTGGGGGGGGGGGGGTTGCGGAGAGCAGAAGGGCCGGTGGTGGCAGGTCACGGCAGGTGAGGCTGGGGCTCCCACCAAGGGTTTTCTCCAGAATCAATTCGGATTGTTTGTCTTAAACAAACAGGGTTTGTTCCAGGAAGACGTTTGTCTGCATGGGGCAGCAGTGCCATTCATCATGGTGGCTCTGGGGCTGGGGGCAAGATGTCAGCTTTCCAAGGCCCAGGCCCACAGAGAGCAGCCCGGGGGGCTGCTCCCCTAGGAACAGCCTGGAGAAGATGTCAGGAAAGCTAATGAGCAACTGGACAGCTGCAGCTTGTTAAAGAGCGCCCGGGGCCCATTGTAACTGAGACCTTTAAATATACATCATAGTCAAATAAACATCATCCTCCCAATGGCCAGTCCCCTCCAGTGCCAGGCCAGTCCGGCCCAGCCCACCCAGCGCCTCCCCTTCCTCCGTACCTTCCTCCTTCCTTGACTGGAAATGAAAGGATTACAACTGGGAGAGATGGATACAGCCACGTTCTCTGACGAACCCCCTCCTGCCTCCCTCTAAATAGAAACAGCTGTACCCCATTGCAGCCCTATCACCCTGTTGAGGTCCCTGTGGGTTTCAGCAAATCAAAACGGCACTGGAGGTCCCTGGACAACCTCTGTAGGCTCACCCCCCTCACTGGTCAGAACCTTCCAGAACTGCCGAGCACTGACCTGGAATGCTTGGTCCCTGGTTCTCTATTCCTATCCCCCCTTCAAAAACCACCCCAGAGGTCACCACCTCTGGGAAGCCTTATCAGACTTTCCTCAGCAGAGCTAGTTGCCTGTTTTCTGATCTGAAGATGTGGTTCAAGCCTCTGGGAGCACTTGAAGTCCAGGTGAATCTAGGAGTTCCGTGTCCCCTGCCCCACTGAGCTCCTGGTATGGAGACCAGTTTTGATTCAGGTCTGAATCCCCAGAGGTTAGCACAGTGGGTGACACCTGGGAGGATTCAGTAAGTGTGCGCAGAATTGACCCCCATGTACTCATTAATGGTCTCATCCATCTGCCAGATGTGTTAGGTATCAGGGTGACACATGGTAAGTGGGCTCTGAACAGAGCAAACTATCTCCCTGCAGCAAGGCAGGGAGGAGAATGGGCAGGAGGTCACCGGGCTGTTCTTAGGGTAGTGTCTGTTGGGCAGCAGTACTTACAGGTTCATTAGGGAAGGGAGCCTGTCCAGAAGAAGTCTAAGAGCAGAAGAGTAGACATGGGAAGACAAATAGGACTGAGAAGTGGAGGGCCACACTTCCCTACCAGAGCATTTCTCCTCCCCACAGCAGGCCTCAGTTTACCACTATACCCATATCATCTCAGTGACCAGCAGCTTCCCACAGTGCATGCTACCGCATCACAAGGTCCCTCACCTCCCCCACTGTCCCTACCTACCACATCACAGGGTCCCTCACCCCCCACCGGTGTACCCCACCTCATCACAGGGTCTCTCACCTCTCCCACTGTCCCTACCTCATCACAGCATCCCTCCCCTCCCCCAGTGTACCATCTCATCACAGGGACCTTCACCTCCCTACAGCACTCTCCACCTTTCTACAGTGTAGCAGTAGGCATTCTACATCATACGTCACCACGAATACCATAGAAGTGCAAGGTATGGTGTTAAAGTCTGAAAGGCTCCTCCATGGTCAGCAGAGGCAACCTTATCTCCAAGCTCATTGGAGCTCAAGCTCCAAGCTCGCTGGGGGAGGACCCAGAGGGAGAAAAGTGACCCAAGACAAATCAAACAGAATGGGTCTCTGTATGCCCACAGGAGGAAGCTTGAGCCAGCCCACCCACCTTGACCTTTCTGATGTAGACATTCCAAAAAGAGAGAGAGAGTGTGTGTGTGTGTGTGTGTGTGTGTGCGTGCTTATGCCCATGCATACACATGTGTAGGAAATGACATCTACTGAACATTTACTAATTTTTACAGTCTTTGTGCTAGGTGCTTGATACACACACACACACATCATACATATACACACACATTCAATCTTCATAAACCCCAGAGCATGGTATAATTGAATTTATTTTACAGATAATGAAACTTGACCCTTATCCAGGGTTATATACCTTGCAAATTATAGAGCTAAAAGCTGGGATTTGAACCCTGGTCTCTCCAACCCCTAAAATCTGTTACCTCAGGACACGTATAGGCTGAAGATCATTATCTTGTGTTGATAGTGAAAAAAGCAGAACATACCAGATGTAGTGGGCAGGTCAGACAACCTCTAATTAAAATTGGTTGTAGGCATCCTGCCCTAGGGATGATCCAGAAGCTGCTGCTGACCATGTATCTCTGTGTACCAAGCTTAGTACAGAGAAGCATCACTGCCTAAGGGTGCCCAGTCTTACCAGCCCGTTCCTCCAGGCGATAAGCAAACTGAGCACCTCGTGCAAACTCGCTTTCCTCAGGATCCTTGCTCTCCAGTCAAGCCAGGCTGCCTCCCAAGTCTGGACCTCAGGTCAGCTACCTCAGTGTGGTCCTTTCCATGTCCCTGTCCCTTCAACCTGCACTGGGTCTGCAATGCCGGTGCCCAGCACCAATCACTCCTGTCACCTTTCACATCCCTGCTTCCTGGGCTTAAGGGCCTGCAGAAGCAAAGTGCATGGAGTTCAAGGTTGTGCTGCCTAACTGATTGCCTCTCCTCTCTTCTTCTGTTCCCTCAACCCTCACAATATTGGATATTTCAGAGCATGGGCTGGGACTTCCATAGCTCAGAAAACTCGATAGGGTCCAGCACAGTACCTGATACATAAGCCAATGGTATATTTGGGGAAGCCATTTACAATATAAAGATATTCAGCCCAGTGGCCAGGTAGGGGTTGAAATCCCAATTCCCTCAGAGATACTGTCTACTTCCTAAGCCCTACACCCTTGAGGCTGTATCTGCCGGGGAAGGAGGTGGAGTGCTTTTTCTCTAATTCACACAAAGGGGCTGTGTATATGCTGAGGGTCCTGCTGGTGCGAGAGGCACACTCTTATGAAACGAATGAATGAATAATTCTAACCCGCTCTCTAAATCTTAGCCATAGCAGATGGGGACAGATTTTCCTTCTGGGTACCTGTCTCCATCCCCGACTCCATCACACCTCTGTTTCTCTGTCCACTCTTCCCACTTGCTCTGCTCTGAATACGAAATGTCCTTCACACTTTTCCAAAAGCATCCCCATTAGGACACCAGGCCCCCAGTTCTGCCTACGTGGAGTCCTTGCAATCCCCTTCTCCCCTACTTTCTTTCCTCCTCCTCTTCCTTTCATAATTCTTCTCCTTTACTTATTTTTAACTTTGAAAGATTGTAGTAAAATATATATCACATACAATTTACCACTTCAACCCCTTTTCTGTGTACAGTTTTGTGGCACGAAGGACATTCACACTGGTGTGCACCCATCACCACTACCCATCCCCAGAACTTTTTTCATGAAAACTGAAACTCTGCGCTCATTAAACAACAACAGCTCATTCCTCCCTCCCCCCAGGCCCTGGCCACCACCACCCTACTCTCTGTCTCTTTGAGTTTGACTACTCCAAGAACGTCATAGAAGTGGAATCATTCGCTACGTGTCCTTTGTGCCCAGCTTATCTCACTTAGCATAATATCTTCAAGGTTCATCTATGTTTCAGAATTTCCATTCTCTTTAAGGCTGAATAATATTCCATCATCTGTATATACCATACTTAATCTATTCACCTGTCAGCGGACGCATCGGCTGCATCCAGCTTTTGTGTATTGTAAGTGATGCTGCTATAAACATGGGTATCCCCCACTTCTTAGCATCCTCTTTATCTTCACCTTTATTTGTTTCCTTCCTTTCCAGTTGGAAACCCAAACCCACACAATATTCAGCAGCCACTAAGCCTGCATTCCAGGACAATCCTAGTTTCATATCATTTTTGTCTGTTGTCCCCACAAGCCACAAAAATGTCCCAGAAATTCCAATACACTTTCTCCCTCTGTCTCTTATATCCAGAAGAAACACAAAAGTCCTTTATAAGATCTTGATTTTTTTTTTTTTTTACTCAAGAAATTTCATTACCTTTAAAAGTCCCTCTCACATTAAATAAAGAGCAAACATCTTTGCTTGGCCCTGCTGCCTCCAGGTATCATCCCCGTCCTTCTATTGACTGCCAAACCTCTCTGAGCGTTCCACGCATGCTTCTTCCGCTTCCTCACCCCCTGCCACTTTCTTAATGCCTTGCAATCTGGCTTGGCGGCACAACTCTACTGAAGCTGTTCTTGCCAAGGTCACCAGTGACTTCTTTTCCAAACAAGTTTCAATTGTTCTAGTTCTTGGTTATCATATAAATACTTCATTGTAGAAAAAATGGCAAGTACAGAGTAGGGTAGAGGAGCAGAAAAAGGATTACCCTTCCATGATCGCACTACCACGAGCAAAGGACTATGAGCACCTTGGCATACTTCCTTCTAGTCTTTTTTTCTTTATTCCAATCGTTTTCTTACTTTTTACCATCCTCATCTTTCCTGATCCCTGCGGCGCTTAATGTTTTTGAATATTTACTTCTTGAAACTCCCTCCTCTGGCCTGCTTCTCTGGTTTCTGCTCCAGTCTTACCACCTTTGCGAGCTGCTTTCTTCCTGAGTTTCACCAGGATTTAAATGGTGGCTAAGTTGAGGTCTCTGTAAGCGTGACAAGGTATGTCCAGCCAAGTAGTGACCCAGGGCACATCACTATTGGAATTCAGGAGTACAATTGAAGTGATGAAATCAGGTCACCAAACCCCAAAGTGGGGTACCTCCACCCCCTCATCTGCCTGACCAACTCCCATCATCCTTCAAATCCTTATTCAGAGGTCAGCTCTTCTGTAAGGTCTTCCTTGACTCCCCCAGGCAGGGCTGGTCACTCTCCCCTCTGTTCTTGCCTCTTTCCCCTCAATGTGCTATCCATCCTTCCACCAAAGAAGTAACCACCTTACTTACAACAGATCTACTTACCTGACTATATTCCTCTCTAGACTGGGAGCTCCTTGAAGGCAGGGACCCTCTGTTATTGACCCTTGAATTTCCTGGATCTAGTGGAAATCTCACTGGCCAGTTCTGAGGCCCAGAGAGGGCAGCTGAGTTGTCCGAGGTCACATAGGGATCTATGACCAAGACCACCAAACCCCAGGCCTGTGGAACTCCCGATCCTGAGTTCTTTTTACAACACCATGATGGAACCACGATTATGTAGCATTAAGAGGGAGGGTATGGTGTGCCTGCCAGGAAACCTCAGACATCCAAATGCAAAGGAGCATCACAGGACTGGTAAGGAACGTGAAGGAAAGCAGAGACATGATCAGAGCTGTATTTGCACCTGCTGCTGTGAGAGGTGGTCCTCGCTGCCCTATCACCCACCTCACCAAGACTAACTCAAGCTCCCAGATTGGAACTCTATATTCCAGGAAGCCCTTCCTCAAACATAAGTCCCCCAACCATTTGGGCCAGGTAAATAGAGGAGGCTCAGTGTCCTACCCACTACACAAAAGCCAGAGAGAGTTCAGAGAGGGAATACACAACTAGGGTTAGGAGATCAAGGAAGAGTCATAGGAGAAGAGCCCTTGGAGCTCATCCTAAAGGATAGGTAGGATTTGACATATAAACACACACACACACACACACACACCACACACAATGTTTTAAATGTTTTATTTATTTTTGAGAAAGAGTGTGTGAGCGGGGGAGGGACAGACAGAAGGGGACCGAGGATCCAAAGCTGACTCTGACAGCAGCGAGCCCAATGCGGGGGGCTCAAACTCATGAACCGTGAGATCATAACCTCAGCCGAAGTTGGATGCTTAACTGACTGAGCCATCCGGGCACCCCTAAACACAAAACATTTTTAAAGCAGGAAGGAAACAGCACGAGCCAAAGCATGGGAATGAGCTAGTGTCGGGTGCTAGAAAACAGCTAATCAGCCAGCAGCTTCTGGGATAACCCTCCTTGGCTTTAAGAATGCTCCCAAGATGCTCCTGAGTCATGGCCCAAACTTTCTTTCCACGGATACAGCAGTTCCAGCCATATGACATTTGTGTCATGTGGAGCATGGGACGATGGAAGGATTGCGGGCTTTGAAGACCAATCAAAGCTGAAATCTTGGTTCTGCTGAAATCTTGGTTACTGATTCTAGGACGATGAACAAGTCAGGTAATGTTTAGAGCCTCAGTTTCCTCATCTGCAAAACAAGGATTATAATACCTACCTTGGGCATTGTTGTAAGGATTACATGCAGTAATCTTGAGCATGTAGTAGCTGTTCAATAAGTGGTACGTTACAGCAACCTCCTTGTAATTACTGTTTTAAGGACTCCTATTTTCACACGTAAACAATGCTGAGGAACAACCCAGTCATTGGAGGGAGTTAGTCAGAGTTCTCTATCCTCACCCTTTGCCATGTCTGTTTTTGCTGAGATGAGAGGGAATCAGAAGAGCTTAAAAAAAGAGAGAGTGAGAAAAAAGAAATCAAGAAACAGACTCTTAACTATAGAGAACAAACTGATACTTTACCAAAGGGGAGGTGGGTGGAATCGGGGAAGGGAATTAAAGAATACATTTATAATAAAAAAAAAGAGAGAGAGAGAGAGAGTACACTTACCGTGATGAGCACTGAGTCATGTATAGAATTATTGAATCACTATAGCATACACCTGAAACTAATATAACACTATATGTTTACTAACTGGAATTTAAAAAAAGACTTAACAAAAAAAGAAAAAGAAGAAGAAGGAGAAGGAGGAGAAGGAGAAGGAGAAGGAGACCTGGATCCTTGTTCCACTTGGCTACGTGGCCTTGAGCAAAGCATTTCAAACTCAGTGTCTCCACCTGTAAAATGGGACTGGTAACCACTATCCCAAAGCCTTGTTGGGAAGATTCATGATGCCTGTGTGTTACAGCCGCTGCCAACATACTCCAAGTCCTCAGTCAAGGTTTTGGAAATCTTTGCCCTCCCTGTCACCCTCCCAGAGCCCAGTGTGCAACCCAGGGCTAGGCTGCGGGTCAGAGTGGCTGGGTGGTGGGTGGGGTGGGGTAGAGGCAGGGCCCAGAGCTGAATGCATAAATAACCAGCCTTCCCAGTCTTGCTTCAAAAGTCCTGGTCTCCAACCCTTTAATCATGGAGCTGCTCTTCCCTGGCTACCCTCCAGGTCCCGCCCGCCCACTTCCCAGGCAGAGGAGTGCCTGTGAAGGGAGCCCTGGATCTTTGCAGCCTGCCTGTTTTGTATGGCATGCTCATGAATAGATCCCAGGAACTCAGGGGGCCGTCTCTCAGCTGACTCACCCTGTACCCAACGTCCCCCACCCC
Organism: Panthera uncia; assembly: GCF_023721935.1. Classification (NCBI taxonomy): domain Eukaryota; kingdom Metazoa; phylum Chordata; class Mammalia; order Carnivora; family Felidae; genus Panthera; species Panthera uncia. Next base: position 80,805,109 of record NC_064810.1, read on the forward strand.
ACCTCATAGGCTAGGCTCTGGGCGCCCCACGTCACCCCCTCTCTGACCAGGCCTATCCTTCAGCCCTGCCGGGCTGGAAAATGGGTTTGAGAGGACAGTGTCCTCCATGGTGACCACATTTTACAAACCAAAGCATCAATCCCCAACGCCTGATAGTTCCAAGTGTTCTCATGGGACAATGGAAACCTAATATTAGAAAGTGAGCCAGTCTCAGAAAATCCAGGACATGTGTTTGCCATGTTGATTACCAGCCCCCCTCACTGTAGGCAAACCTCTCTTTAGGCAAGGCGGAGTATTCCTTTGGGATCAGGAGTGAGAAGTATGTTGGGGCTGGGGGTGGGGAGAGGGGATTGCATATGAAATCACATTTGGCAACTTGAGTCGTATTTTTAATGCACTAATGGAGTTGGCTTCTTGAAGAAAAGAACCAGTGATTCTTTTTCATATGGGAATGAATTCATATGGGAAAGAGTTCCAATATAAGGAGCTATTTTTAGATCTGGGTATACTAGATTTGCTTAGACTGAGGCTCACGAGTATTCAGTTTGCAACCCTTTCATTTGAGGTTTCCTTCTCTGAGTATCCACGGTGTTGAAATTCAACTGCCAGCCCTGTCATTTGCACTCCTCCCCAGTGGAGAGGGGATGCAGGGCAACATGGTGGAGTGCACGGTACCTGGGCATTGGCACCAGCGGGGCCTGGGTTTGAATCTCCTTCCACCACCTCCCAGCCAGATAACACACCTTACAGTCTGCTTTGGCCTCTGAGCCAAAGCTCGGAAGGATGGAGCTGAGAGGGGGGTGGGGCGCAATATCTTTTCCTGATAGATCGGGTGGGAGAATTAAATCAGGTCATGTTCATAAGTCACTGAGCATTTGCTGGGGCACAGAAGAGATGAGACCACAAGATTCCCTCCCCCCAGGACTCTGCCTTCAGAAGTTCTTAAAAAATAACATCTGCCAGCCTAGGGAGCACATCTGTCTGTTCCCCGACACACCATTAGGCCCTGCTAACCTGAGCACATCCTGCTTTTGTAAATCATTTTCAACCAGGGCTCCCCTTCTCCCAGATGAGCCCCTCCTCCCGAGTCTGAGCTCTGGCAGACAATGAGGCTGCAAGATTAGAGCCGATCAACGCACCTTGGCGAGAACGCCCGCTGATCACTGCTTCCCTGCGCCCAGGCGTGGCTAGCCCACGGCACTCTCACAAGTCACAGAATCCTAGAATCCTATGGCTGGGGATGTCCTTGGAGGCCTATGCTTTCTGCTCCCTGCGGTACAAACAGGGAAACTGAGGCCGGGGGGAGGCAGCCCATATTCAACGTCACACAGCTGGTTAGTGGCAGAAATGAGAGTGGGACTCTTAGGGGACACAGAATGTCCTCTCTCTCCTGTTTCCCCCTGGAGGGCTGCAGGTCTGGCCTCCCTGGGAGCCTGCATTCCATCCAGGCAAGAACTGTGTCCCTCATTAGTCCACACCCAGAGCTCTGAGTAAGTGGTGTTGGCTGATGGCTGACAGAATTCTTCACAAAGGAAGATTTAAAAAGAGCTTTGGAAGCCTCCTGGTTTTCCATCCTTGTCTTTGGGAGGCAGTGTGGTGCCGAGAAAGAATGTGGATCTGGAGCCAAGACACTTGGGTTCTGTAAAATGCAACAAGCTCACATATACAAAGTGACCGGCACAGTGCTGGGCTCGAGGAACGTGCTAGACAGTGGGGGGCCATCATCTGGTATAATAGTCCTGATTCTGCCACCGAGTGACCTCGGGCAAGTCAACAAACCTCTTAGAGTCTCCGTTTTCTGGAGAATAGGAACAATAACATCCCCAGCTTACCTCCTGGGGGAAATCAATTCTCCCAGGGATTTTGTGGGGCTTCACAGAGGAGGTGACACTTGAGAGAAGAGATGAGCTTACTACAAGTTCAAGGGTGAGACAGGAATCTCAGGTTGAAGGAGCCACAAGACGACAGTGATTCAGGGAGAAAAGTATGGGATGGATAAAGAGGATCCTTTCTGGTGGCCACTAAACAAACACAAAACCCAGAAGCTTCTATGTACACACAGTCTTTACTCCCCCATTGTCACCCAAGGACTGGGGGCCTGAAGAGAACCAACGTGTACGGAGCCCCACGGCTTGCCCTGCATGTAGCATACCTTGTTTAATCCTCCCCACTGCCCTGCTGGGCTTGACACTATTCTACAGACAAAGGTTAATTGCCTCAGGTCAAGCAGGTTGAGAATGGAGGCACTGGGATGAAACCCCAACACGCCCAGGGCCGGGGACATCTCTCTGTGAGCCACAGGCCTGAACATCATTCCTTCAGGTCCTCCTCACATCCGGAGAGCTGTCCTCACCCCTAGCCTCAGTGCCTTGAACCCCACTCCCTAGAAGGACCTCCAAGTCAGTGTCCTTGCCAAGACTCAGGAGCAGGACTTAAACTGGTTCCTCTGACACGGACATGGGTTACAGGCGTTTGTGTCTGTGAAACCTGTGAAATCAGGTGCAAGCCCATATGTGTGAGTGTGTGTGTGTGTGTGTGTGCACACGCATGTGCACACGCATGCACAAATGTGCGCTTTTCTGAGGAGCAGCCTCCAGCTCTCACCAGCTGTTCAAGGAGGGCCACAACCTCAGCATGGTTAGGAACCTCCAGGCTCCACAACCTTCCGCAGCTGCGACACCAGAGAGACCCTTGAACTCTAAGTGAGAAATGTGGCCCACCTGAGCACCTACCAGCTCCAGGCTAGAAGTCCTTCAGGCTTCAGGGAACTCGCGTCACATCTTGACAGACTCAGTGCCCTCACGTGGGTTGTTTCTGTTGCATCCTCCATGGAGGCAGAGCAAGAGGCTGGTGAGCTCTTGCGGGTGTTATAGGGGAAATGGAAATGAAGGGGCAGACTGGGATTTGGGCTTCTGGAAGTATCCAGGGTGGGGTGTGTTGTGAGATGAGCAGCTGGCCCTGGGCCGTGGGTGCTGACAGAGCAGAGAGGATCTGCCCTTCCCCCTCAGGTTGGGGCAGATGAGGAGTGAGTGACAGCAGCAGGTCCAAGCCAAGTGGCCTGAAGGGGCTCTCAGGGGCTCTTCAGCCACCACAGAGGCCCCGGAAATACCAGGGCTGGGAGGGGCGATGGGGGGGTGGGCCACCTCTCCCAGGCACCCTTTGCTGCCATCAGACCCATTGCATTTCCCCAGCCAGGCCCCGAGCTTCCTTTCCTATCAGGCTCCAACACCACACTCAGAAAGACCTTGTATGTTTTTCAAATTAATGCAATTAAGAGCATTAAAGTTTGCAAACGATAGAGTTTTTCATTTTCCTTTTATTTGATTAGAGAAATTCCCACCGCACGGTTCTTCCAAATGAAACCCAGACCCGAGGCCCATTGTTCCGGGGGCTTCCATGAGAATGTGTTACCTTTCAATCTCACACACTAATGTGTTTAGCGTTACAGTCCCCCCCGGGCGGCTGCAGGAAGGATCTGGAGCCTTGATTAAAGCGGTCTTTGCTGGGCAGGAATGTGGGCTCCTCCACCGGGGAGTCACGGAGGGGCTGGGTGTTTGCTCGGCAGGCCTCTGCTCACAGGGCCAGTGGGCTCAGGGGCAGTTGTGCCTCCCTGCCATTAGGCATTTCCCCCTCTCTACTGCCTTTCCTCCCAGACCTCCAGTACCACCAGCTCCAGCCCCAACATACATGCGACGATACAGTCCCCACCCATACATACCCTCTCCTCTCCTCTTTATCACCCTTCTCGACGCTCCTCTCCTCTTGCCTATCTTCTGTCCCCCCAGCTGATGCTGGGCTTCCCGGCAGCCTCTCTCCATGGTCAGCTCTGTTCAGAGGCAGCGTTCAAGACATCACACTGATCACTCTGTTCCTCCCTCAGTTGGGCCCAAAGCTCCAAGGTGAAGAGCAGAATTAGAGCCAAAAGTGAAAAATTGATTAGAGGAATATGTAAGGATAGGCCTGGGAAAGGGAGGAGGGCGGGTCGTAACCCCTGTTAAAAATGCGACAGAGTGCCAAATTTAAACAGGATGTTAAGTCTACACCCCTCCCACCCCAAATCACCAAAGGCTCAGTGCTGGGAGGCCCAGGTTCCTTCCTCCTCCAACTGGAGCGGCTGGTCCTGGCCCCAGGGTGGCTGCGTAGGCTGTATTCTGCCAATGCCCAGGGACGGGAAGCTGGTGGGACTTCTCTGCCCTGACAGCTCGTGTCCTGCAGACCTTCAACGGCCCAAACCAGGGTCCTAGGAGACACCATCGAGACCTGGCCCAAATTAGGCAAAACTGAAAAACAATTGGGCTGGTGAGCTAGAATCCAAACTAAAAATAAGCTGGTCAACTCTCAGAGGCCCTGCCACTCCTGGGTCCCAAGGAGTTGGAAACATGATCTACCTTCACCCCCTGCCAAAGCTGCCCAGACCCTGCTGCATTCCAGATGCCCCGGAGTCATTCCACAAGCATCTTTGTGGGACCATGTCCCGTGGAGCAAAGTGGGCACTGGAGGGGTTCAGAAAGGAGCATTGTCCTCCCCCAGGGTGGTCAAAGAAGCACGGGGCCTAGGTGTTGTCCTGGTGATAACATTCTCTGAGGGAGAAGAGTCTCCCGAAGCAAGACCAGCAGGGACCAACCTGCACTTGCAAACAGAAAGTCCCCTGGCCCCACTAGACTAAGAAAGGGGCCTAACCCAGACTGAGCCATCCCTTACTATCTCCTTTCCAGGCCTCTGCAGAACTCCGTACCTGGTTGTACCTTGGAAGTCCCAAGCCATTCGCATGCTCAGATTTGCTTTTGAAGAAGGCTTCTCTATGGAGAGTGGAGGCAGGGAGGCTGGTCCCTTGGGGCAAGGGAAGATGGAGCTGAACAAAAGCTATGGTAGAGGGTGGGGAGAAGGGGGAAGACCAGAGGGATGACTCAGCCAGTTCAGAACCAGGTCCCCCACCTCCCACCTGAGCTGCTGCCTCATTTATTCTCTACTCAGTCCTAGGGGAGAAAAATACCCCCACATGGGCTGGGAAAGTTGGGGGACTGATTTGCAAGGCTAAGTGAGAGGAGTTCACTGTCCTTTTGTGCTCGCAGACACTCACTCAGGCAATACTTGGCCGATGAGATAAATCCACCTACACCTTTAAGCTGTACCTCCCCACGCAGGGCCCAGAAGGTCTAACCCTTGGATCAGTCCCAGGGTTCTGCCACAAACATCTGCCAGGGCCAACAGCCCCCAGGTAGCAGATGCATAATGTGAACTGCATTTGGATGAAGAAGGAGTTGGAGAAGGCAGTGTGAGGGAATCTGGATTGCAGGGGAAACTGCTCAGGAATTTGGCTTCATGTCCAAGTTGATTCTTCCTAGACAATCACCTTAATGTGGGTATCTCTTGGTTACCCATGCTTCAGGGAAGGATGGGGAGGGGGGTGGATGATACCAAAGGTGAATAATCCAAAGACTATTTCTGATTATTCCTGTTGGACTTTGCCAGTTGGCTTTTTTTTCCCCCTGCTGGGAAACTTGCTTTCCTAAGCAGGATTTTCTTTGACTATTTTTCAAAATTTACTCATGATTTCCAACCACGAACAATGCTTCCCCAAGATGACCAGGCTTGGCTTTATCCTGAGCTCCATTTAAACCACAAAGACAGAAAGCAGGGGGTGGGGATGGCGATTAACTGAGATGGTGCTGGGGGCCAGGCACCCTTACTGAGGGGTGAGAATTGGTTGTGGACAAGTCCCAGGGTGAGGAAACTGCCATGGGAAATTCTAGTTGCTGGGATCAGTGCCTGCCCACTCTGTCCCTGTCCATTCTCCACGGGAAGGCCCTGAAAGGACGTGGCCACAAGGCATGCAAAGGCCTAAGTGGTGGCTAGGTCAGAAGCAGAAAAGCAAGCTTGAATTATATGGGGTTGGGGCGAGGGATAGTGGCCCAGGTAATAGGCTGGTTCCCACAGAAGATGGGGAACAGGAGGCTGAATACAATTTCCAAAGGGTTATGGAAACATTCTAATCTAAGCCAGCACCTATATTCCTGTACAGCCGCCAGCACAGAGGCTCAGAACAATACAAGGAACACTTAGGAGCCAGTGCCCATGCACCGGGGGCCTCTGTAGTGCCCACAGAAGATGGCGAAAGGCACGGTTCTCTATCCTGTCAACATCACTCCACCCCGCTTAGCTCACAGTCCAAGAGGCACTGCAACAAGGATTCTTCCCTGAGTTTCAATTTTCATGGAAATGAACCATTTTATCTCAGAACACAGGGTGGGGTGGGGGGAGGAATGAATTCCCTTTCCTTAATGCAGATGGACTAAATCCCTTCGCTTCTTACTTTAAAAAAAGAAATCCAAAAGCTGCTGCCATTTGCTCTGTTGGATGCCAGCTGATAACTCAAAGCCAGGAGAATAAATTCAGAGGCTAGGTGGCTTGTAGCTCCTCTGCCTGGGCCCCCAGTGGAGCTGCCTCCGCGACCCCTCCTGGTGGCCAAGGGGCTCAGGAAGGACAGAGCAGGGCTGGGGGTGGGGGACAACCTGACTTTGAGGAAAGTGACCAGACTTGAGCAGGAGGACTGGAACTCTTTGAGCCAAAAGACCAGTGCCTTCAGGAAGGGTTTCACAAAATACTGACTAGTTTGCCATAGCTTCGGCCCAGGCCTGATTCAGTCAACATCAGCCCACACATGGTACAAATCCTCAAGCCTGTATTCAGCAACAACCTAGCATTAATTGACCGAGCTCTGACTCTATGTCAGGCATTTACATGCACTCCCTCACTAACAATCCTGAGAGTAGACATTAGCATTAGCCCCACTTTGCAGATTGCGGAAACAAAGCCCAAAAGATTAGGTAACCTCCTTTAGGTCATGCAAAAAATAAGTAGCAGAATCAGGATTCAAACTTGCATATCTGATTTCTGAAACTGTGCTCTTCACTGCTAAGTTAGGTCCATCTTACCAGGCTTCTCCGCTTTGTTCCTCATATGGACATTCCAGTTCAGCCCCAGAAGTGCACCATCTGCTAGACTCTCCTCTACCTGGAAGGCCCTTCACCCTGGCCTCCATCTATGACCTTCCACACTGACTCATTGTGCCAAAGGCCTGTTTCCTCTTCTGGGCCCCCTTGGCATTTGTTCACCTTAGTGGTCCTCCAAGAATATCTCCAGACCAACAGCAGCAGCAGCAGACCCCACCTCATACCTGCTGAATCAGAAACTCTGGGCATGGGTCCCAGCAATCTGTTTTAACAAGCCCGTCAGGAGATTCTGATGCACACTCAGCTGGAGAACTAGTGGGCGCCCTCTTGCTTCTCCAGACCCCATCAGTCCTGGTAACATTTAAGGATAAGGTTAGCTCTTGCTGTAATCTATGACACCTGAACCCACATCATCAGGTATACTATAAAGAAATTCTGAGCAGCTAATAATGAAATCAGTGAGGATTGTTTTGGCTTCTGCTGCTGCTTTCTGCTCCACTGCTTGGCATCCTGTTCTGGAACACAGTGACCATCGCCACACGGGCATTATTACTACTATCTTCAGAACGAGCTTCAATACCTTCAACCACTCCCTCCCCACCTCAACTGGGGCCTGAGCTATAGGGTCTCCATAAAAATCACCTGGAACCATTAGTATTCCATCCTCAAAGAACCTCTCCAGGCTTTGTTGCTGAACTGCTGCTTAACTCCCTTCCTTGAAGTTCCTCACCACAACCCACAGCCAGGCCCTGGCCTAGAGGATGACCTTCCAAACCCATTTGTCCCAGATGTGCAATCAGACAACTCCACCCTTACTGATGAAATCTCCATCTCTGATTATGGTATTTTCTATGTCTCCCTTTAATTCTGTCAATGTTTGCTTCATGTGTTTGAAGTGCTGTTATTAGTTGCATACATACTTATGTTTTTACTTCCTGATGAATTGGCCCTTCTACCATTGTAAAATATCCCTCTTTATCTCTGGTAATATCCTTTGGCTTGAAATCTATTCTATCTGATATTTATACAGTTTCTCCAGTTTTTGAATGTATATCATTTTTCATCCATTTATTTTCAACATATCTGTGTCTTTATATTTAAAGTATCTCTTGTAGAGTGGCACCTGGGTGGCTCAGTCAGTTAAGCATCCGACTTCGGCTCAGGTCATGATCTCACAGTCCATGGGTTCAAGCCCCGCATTGGGCTCTGTGCTGACAGCTCGGAGCCTGGAGCCTGCTTCAGATTCTGTGTCTCCTCTCTCTCTGCCCCTCCCCTGCTCATGCTCTGTCTCAAAATAAATAAAAACATTAAAAACATTGTTTTTAATAATAAATAAAAAAATATAAAGTATCTCTTGTAGATTACAAAGGGTTTTTTTTCCTTTATCTATTCTGACAATCTCTGCCTTTTAATTGAAATGTTTAGTCCATTAACATTTAATGTAATTATTGATATGGTTACATTTAGTTTTATTTGCCTCCTCTGTTTTCTATTTCTCTGTTCCTTCTTCTCTGCCTTCTCTTAGATTTTTAAAATTCCATTTAAATTTATCTATTGGATTTGTAGCTATACCTCTTTGCATTAATTTTTTTATTACTGCCTCAGGGATTATAATATACATCCTTAACTTCTCACAGTCCACTTAGGGTTACTATTTCAAGTAAAATGTAGAAACCTTGCAACCACAGAGGTCCATTACTCTCCACCCCCATCCTTTCTGCTATAGTTATCATGTGTATTTCATCTACATATATTATAAAACCCACAAGACAATGTTATAATTTTTGTTTCAAATAGTCATGTGGACTTCAGAGCAATTAAGAGGGATTATTGCCAAAGGGAATCTCAAAATTAGAAGAAGCTTTCTTAGAAAGCTAATTCAGCTCATTCTTAGCAAAAAGGAAGCTGGAGTTTTTAATGTTCCTTCACTCCGTTCTAGCTGATGTGGTCCTAGGTCCACAGGGCAGAACCACAGTTGATTTACCCTTTATCTTGTCTTTAAGAGTCTTTACCCAGTCCCCTGAGACCTGATTATCAGACTCAAAGTTTTTTTCAAAGTTTTTTAGGAGTTCTTGGCATTCAGACATGATAACCCAGAATTCCCAGATTATGCAGATTAGGCCTCACCAACACCTTGTCTCTCAAAAGAGGTATTTTCTACCATGTTATTACTCCTATGTATTATTATTCTTCCATGTTATAGTGTGTGTGTTTTTTTTCTCACCTCTCCTCTTAGATTATAAATCCTGAAGGTAAAGAATACAGTCTTATGCATAGTAGGTACTTAGACAAATTTGCTGAATGAGCAAATGAACCCCAAATACATTTTCTGGCACCTCTGAGGACAGATGGGCACAGAAGGGAAAGTGTGCTGGGAAGAGAGGGAGGTCCGTGTGTCTGCATCTGGAGTGGTGGGAAATCATTTCCAGGGACAGGGGGTATATAGCCAAAAACATCACTGTGGATTGATGGGGGGGATCACAGAAAGCCTGGGGTTGACTCCGATGAAATGTAAATGTGGGAGTGGAGAATGTGAAGGCTGCAAAGTGGAAGAGGGGGAGGCTACCCGGCCAGGATGTGTGGGTGGGACCAGGATTTCCAGCATGCTCACATGTACCTGGAGGAAGTATGTGCTGGGCCACCCAGAGCTGCTGACACTGCAGCCTGGAGGGCTGAAGCTTTTTAGAGAAACCATTAGTCTAGTGACAGGGAGAAGAATGAAAAAGCCGCCAGGGCCAGGGTAAGCACAGGGCTGTTCCACAGGGCTCTGGGCCACACCATAAGGGAGGCAAATGGAGGTAATTCATCTGGGTACTTCTAGGAGACACCAGGGAGTGAGGGTTCAAGGGAGTGTAACTGAAGCTGGTCAGAAAGGCCCTTTGCCCTGGAACCAGGGGACCTGAGCGTGTAGTTTAACCCAAGCCTCCGGGAAGAAGGGTGTCCTGACAAGACAGGGTCTTCCCGGGGTCAGGACAAAGGAGGAGGCCATGACTGAAAAGATGTGAAACTGGGAGCGCCTCTGAGTCATGCCCGCAGACTGTGCTGAGCTAATTGAATAACATAAGACCTGCAATACCTAATTTCATATGAAATGTGATAATCGAGTAATGGGGCAGAGTTCTGCATGTGGCTGGGAGAAAAGCTGAGAGGGAGGAGAGGCGGGGCAGGAACTAGCCGCAGCACGTTTCGGCCTGTGTGAGCCAGCGAGCCAGTCTGCTGGGCGCTGCCAGCTGAGGTGAATGAAATGCCTGTTGTTTCAAGGCAGGGGGAAAATGAGTGACCGTTATTTAGAGTAAGGAATTTGTACCCAACGCGGTGTGAGGCTAAACAAATCTGCCAGTGAGACTTGACCTGTTACAATAACCATAAATGTTTGGGGCTCACATGAGGAGGGTGAGGGGAGGGCACGTGTGCTTATGAGAACCTACTATGTGCATATCCCCGTGGCAAACTGGCCACCAGTGGAGGGCAACACTAGGACTCATCGGGTTCTAGAACGGCACTGGGAGATTTTTAGGTTGCAGGAATTTTCCTATTTTACAACAAAGAATGGCTGCCTCCTTTATGCATTACACTTTCTTCTAATATCATGTGGTAAGCACGATTACAAAAAGACAGTGCAAGCCTTCCATTAGGGTTCCAGGGATTCAAGCTAAGAAGAGTGTGAACCCCAACCCCAGCCCCCTTCCACAACAGGCAATGTCTGAATATTTGAAAACACACTTCTCCTTCCAGTCCAATCCAGCTAGATCGCCAACATCCAAGCTGACTGTCGTTTCTAGTTGATTAAAGGCCTGGACAAACTGGATCTTGAAAGAATTCAAAGCAGATTTGAATAACTCCTAAAGGCCTTCTCCAGCATGGGAATCAGAGGCCATTTCCCCAAGCCTTCCTCTCCCATGATGGTCTCTTGGCTCGTCAGCAAAAGTGCTGAGCTCTTTCTTGTCTGGGTAACTATCCAATTCTATAAGGTGATCCTGCTTCCCTGCCCAGTGCAAGAGATGGCAGGGCTTATCCCAACTTTTATAAATTGGGTTGCTCACCCAATTTATAAATTGGGGAATTCTGCACTCAGCAAGGTCCCTGGTCAGGATCAGTTGATCAGAATATCCCATTTTGGACTCTACAGCATGAATGGTTCTACCTGGACACAGGTTTAGGCAGGTCTGTTCTGGTTGAACTTCTTCTTCTTCTTCTTCTTCTTCTTCTTCTTCTTCTTCTTTTTAAACATTTGTATTTATTTATTTAAAGTAAGCAAGCCCTACACCCAACGTGGGACTTGAACTCATGACCCCAAGGTCAAGCGTCACATCCATTACTGACTGAGCCAGTCAGGTGCCCCAGTCCTGATGGAAGTTCTTAAGTGAGGACTTCAAAACAAAGGAATTACTGAATTCCTGGTGAATAGCCAAATCACAGAAAGAGTCAGCTACAACTTTCTTAAACAACTAAAGTAAGCATTTTGCCTAATTACAGGGGTAAGGCATGGCTGTCTTTCTGGTTCTAGCGGCCCATCCCTGCTCCTCCGGTCAAGGGTAGGTGAGCCTCATGCTGCCCCTGAACCTCAGTCATCTCCATGGTGTCAGTTTCTGTCCTCTGCATCTGCCATGTTGCCAGGCGCCTGGAGACCCTATTTCTATTTTCTTAATACCTGGTGATTATATTGCAATACTTGGCGGCGGGATTGGCACAAAGCTCAGGAGAGCTCTTCTGCTGCCAATTTTCAGCATGCTTCTCATCCCCCACCTCTCATCACATCACCCTCTGCTGGCTCACACTTCTGCTCTCCCCAGTCCTCTGCTGGCCTTACTCCCCTGGTTCCTGCACCAGCATCGCAACGCCCACTCGTAAGGCTCTGGCAGGACTCAGCAGCCCTCGGGCCCAGGCTGCCTTACTGCCTTGACTGTGCAGGCTCCAGAGGCTGGGCTGCAAGGCCTCCTTGTGACAGCACCCTTCGGCCACGCTTGGTGGTCAGGGCTGACAGTTGGCATTTGGACGTCCACATACTTTTTTGTTGTCATTACATATCAGCCCTGTGATCCCAGTTACATACTTTGATTGCTTTCTGATTGGTCTTTTGGCCAAAAAAAGTTCCCTCAGCCTAGTGTTGTTGTGATGACCATAATCATGCTGGGCCACTAGTTCATAAGCCCCATCATTATTAGTACCCTAATGGTTAATCAAATATTAATACATATTTTGTTTAATAATTAGAATGATTAATGATGATTCATTATTAAAATATCATCATCAGTCCGGGCCTCCGCTCAACTCCCTGAGGGCTTTGGCCAGCTTTTGCAAGTGGTACCTGTGACCACTGGTTACATGTGGAACTCTGACGCCCGGGGTAGCTGAGGCCTTTTGTTTTTTGTTCGGTGATGAATGTTCATATTGTGCCTCGGCGCCCACTGCTTCCTGTGCCTCCTCCCCTTGGCTCTCCTAATGTCACATGACTGTCACAAGCTCCCACACATGCATATCACACAGGTGTAGGTCAATGGGTAACCCCTGAAAAACAAAGGGGAAAAAAGGAGAAATGCTCTATGTTTCTGAAGGCTGTTAGTGGGAAAGCTCCATGGTCACATTATGTTTTCAGTGTATGAGGGTGAGCCTCCTAGGTGGGTTCACGCATTAGCATGGCACCTATGGCTTCTAGAATGTCGGGTGTGGAGAAAAGGAGGAGGACCTAGAACAGGCCTTCGGAGAGTCCAAAGCACTGGCCTTCATACTCATAGCCTTCCCTCCAGGTACTTGGGGTGGATACGGTTGGTCCCCCACTGCCGGAGAAGAAACTGAGGCCCAGTGAGATTACATGACTTGCCTCAAGCCACACAGCCGATAAAAACAGGAGGAAAATCTGGGTCTCCTGCCTCTTCAGCCAGGGGTTTTCTGTTCTGTTTTCTGAAACAGAGGTAAAATTCTCTCTTTCTCTTACCCTCTCTCTCTTTTTTCTCTGGTGTTTCTGGGGAGATGTATGGCTGGTTCCCAACTGCTTCGAGGAAAGCGGCAAAAATCACTCCAGCTAAGTGGGTTTGGGGCATTGACAAAGGAACTCTTGGCTTTCCAGAGGCTACTAATGGGAGCGGGGGCGGGGCTTAGCTGGGGACGGATAGAATCACTTGCAAAACCCTAATAAATCTGCAGGCCCAGCTGTTCCTCATCTGATGATCCTGAAGGGAAAGTGTGAAATAGTAGAGATGCTGATGGGCCTGGGGGGCCCCTTCAAAGGCAACCCGGTTTTCCCAAGGACCCCGGAGCGGGGGTGGGAAGTGTCCGGAAATGTCTGAAAGGCGTTTGTTACAGTTGGGAGGCCTAAGGCCCCCAGAGGCCATACGCACACGTGGAGTGTGCCTGGGAACGCCCCAGGCCTAGAAGTGCTGGAGGGGTGGTCAAGCCATCCACTCCCAGAGCAAGAGAGCATGGGCTGGGAGTCGGCAGCCCCGAGTTTGAATCCCAGCTCCCCCGTTCACGGTCTGTGTGGGCCTGAGTGAGATGTTTAACCTCTCTGAACTTCATTTTTGTCACTTGTAAAATGCGGATAATAATCCTCCCTTCGGGATTGCTGTGAGGATTAAACGTGCTAATGTATGTAAAGCTTCTGGCACAGGATGGGCGAGCAATCGAAGTTCTTTCCCTTTCCTTCTTTTTCCTCTTTCCCCTGCCCCAGGGAATCAAGTGAGGCCAAGCCTGGGAAGGAGGAGCAGCCCCCTACCCCACCCCCCCACCCCACCCACATACTCTGCTGGGTGTGGATGGGGGTGGAGTCTTGCATAACAGTGTTCACACCTCCGTTGCCTCTCCAGCTCCCCTCCAGCCCCTGCAGGGGCAGGCTGGAGGCGGCGGGTGGGATTGCAGAGTAGTGTCCCTCCTGACCTGACCTTGATCATTCTAGGCCTACAGGAGCTGGGGGCAGAGGGGGGTGCTCAGTCCTGCTGGGACTAGAGGCTTCCAGAGAATGAGCCGTGGACCCCAAGGCAAAGGGCACCCTCTCTGTGGCTGAGGACTCTGGCAGGAGTTGAAAAGCCTTTAATTGGGTTCTGACTCCTCCATTCCCTAGGTGATAGTCACCCATCATTCCCAGCAAATGGGCCAGCCACAAGCCTAGCCTCTGAGAACAATTCCAGGGAGATCTAACCACAAGGACACCAGGCCCTTGGGACATCCCCAGCTACTTGAGCTCACACGGCCTAAGCCAGGATGTGAGAGCCCTGCATTCTCTGGGCTTGAGAATAGGTTCAAGACTTTCACCCGCTGGGGAACCCCAGGCAAGCCGGGGAACCCCACTGATTGGAGGTTGCACACCTTCAAAACGCTAACACTCGTCTAAGAGTTATGAAGCTTGCCCAGATCATCCTCCTGTATTAAGCCCTGGTTTGGTGACTTGGCCCAAGTGACACTAATTGGGGCCTGTGGTTTTCTTTTCAACACTGTAAACAGAAAAGTATCTATCAGGTTAGAAAGATTAAGGCCAGATCAGAGTAAGGAGTTGGGCCTTTGCTGGATTGACAATGAAAAGTGATGATATGTTAGGAGAATGATACACTCAGAATACACAGCAGAGAATTTTAGTTAGCCATGCATAGATGCTCAGGTCTGGCTCCTGGAAGAACCTTAGACCCAAGCCTGAAAGGCCCCAGCTCTGAGCCTCCTTGTAGGGTCTGCATAAGCTTCTACCCTCATTTGGAGATCAGATGTCCAAAGAATGGGGCAATGGTGCATGATTTTAGAAACCGTGGATGCGCTTGGATGTATGTGCTCGTATTCAGTGCATGTGCACAAGGCCCATCTCATTACGGAGTCAGGGAAAAAGATGCCAGCTTGATTTATAAATCTTGGGCCTTTAGACATATGGCATGTAAACCTCTGTTAGTACTCTCGTGCTGAATCCTGCAAATGTTAGTGGCAAGACTAACATAAGAATGGCCCCTAGTAGATGCTCAGTAAACTTTTGGGGAATGAATACTTGACCCAACATGCACAATAACTCAAAAGGAGGAGAATTGGCAGAGAATGGACCAAACTGGCCAGAATTTCCCAGAGACCAACTCTTCTGCTGTATTTCCAATTCTGTTGAGACAAACAGCATAAATTCAGTGAGGGCTCTCTGCACATTATTCCCCTTCCTGCATTTCTTTTCCACTGTTTCCTGTCTTGGATTTTTCTCTTTCCTTGTCCCTTTGACCTTTTTCCAGCTCTGATTCCCTCCCCAGCACTTTCTTCAGTTGCTCAGGCGGGTTGTTCTCTCCTTCCCACAAGTCAGCGGCAGAGGTGAGGAGCCATGGGCCCTGCACTCACAGGCCTGGCTGGCACTGGGTTCACCTGGGCTTGCAGCCTCAGAGCAGATCCTGGTACTGACCTGGGCTCCTCTCTCCTTCTGGAAACTTCTATCTGGTTCAAAAACGGGCGAGGTCAGGAGACAGCAGGGTGAGATGGGGAGCAGAGGTGGTAGCCCTCTTGAAACAAAGATGGGTGGAGCTGCGGTAAGTAAATGTGACGAGAGCCCTTAAGCCGCAGAGTAATCCGGGATGGCAGCCCAGCTGCTCCCCTCCACATCACTTGCTGCCACTGGCTGCCTTGTGTCCCAGCCCCAGAAGGAAGTCCTTCCTCATATCTAACCGATACCCTTCCTGCTGTGATTCCTGCCTACTTCCTTCTGGTCCATGTGGATGATGCTATCCTCCTCATCCGTCCACTGGCACCTCCTCAACAGGCCTCTCCTCCAATCCCTTCAGCTCACAGGCTCCGGGGAGTGAAAGCAAACTTTAAGAGGATGTTTAAAGTTTGGCTTCTCATCACCACATCTCAGCTGAGTCCATAAAACCGCCTTATAAAGCCCACTGGCCAGCCAGCTGCCCTCAGCCTCAGGGGCCTCCCTGTTTTACGACCGGCCCCAATTCAGACACCAGCTGGATGTAGGAACTCGCTGGCTTTTATGAAGAAATGTTAACGAGAAGCATCTCTTCCCTTCTGTCCTGTTCCGAGTCTCTACTCCTTCTTTCATTCATGTGCTTCTTCAGTCAACAACCATTTACCAAGCACCTCTTCGAGACAGGCTCTGGGTCAGACCCTGGGGTGGGGGAGATCACAGGTCAGAGCTGGGGTGAGGAGTGGTTCTACCTTGGAAGGGCTGACCCTGCAGGAACTAGAACCTGGGTGGAACCTCAACAGTAGCTGTAGCAGCTAGATCACACTGCACTGTCAGTGTTTGTAAATTACACAGTAATTGTGAAACAGTGTTGGAAAAACAAACAATTACAGAGCGCCTGATAAGAGCTGCCACAAGATGTGCTCAGAGAGCTGGGAAGCCTTGCAGAGGAGACTCCAACTGTGCTGAGGATCAGGGAAGTCTTCCCAGAGGAGGTGCCCTTTGAGCTGTTACCTAAAGGATACTTAAGAGTTTGCAAAGCAGGCAAGGTGGGGCAGGTGGAGGAAATGATAGCAAAGGTCAGGCCTTCTTTTGCTAAGGACTGGGAGTGAGGGCTGGGTAATTAGTGCTGGGCTCCTAGCAAAAAGCCGGGGAGCAACAGGGGGTCAAGTCTTTCCATCTGTGAAATGGATAGTGTTGGTTAGTTAAAAGAAAAACCAGAAGTACTAATAGCTGGCACGTGACTATAGCCTTTCATCATTTCTAGCCACTTTTCATATGCATTGCCTCTCTCTGTGCTTACAATGCTATTTTAATCCCCATTTTGCAGATGAAGAAACAGTCTTAAAGAAGTGCAATGACTTGTGGCTGGAGACCCAGCTGGCGAGTAGCAAGTGTGGAGCTTGTATTCCAAAGCCAGGGCTCTTTCTCTGGGTCAGTTTGGAGGTGCTTAGGGGAGTGCTGAGGGATGAAGGTGAGCAGTGGGGAGGGAGGAGCCAGGGCAAAGAAAGCATTCCCTCTTAGGAGCCTCTGTTTTGGTGTCTGTATCCCACTCCTCTCTGTGCACCACCTAATACTGGGGTGAGCGCTGGGGTGTGGCAGGTGAGAGAATATAGGCAGGTAAAATCTGAGATTCCTCGATTTCTCTGGGAGCAGGGGAAGGAAAAAGAGGACCCCCCCAAAACTAGACTCACCTGGAGAAGAGTCCTTGGCAGCATCACATTTATAGGGGTCCCTAGACAAAAGGAAGGATTTAGGGAAAAGACACCGGGATCAGCCATGAGCCCCCAGGGCAGCCACTGTCTCTGGGTGGGTGTATTCAGGGACTGAATGCCCCCTTCTGGCTTGCCCTTGTGCCCTCCCACCTGCAAGGGGCCAGTCCAAGCCTCAGATTTGTATGTAAAACCCCAGGGACTAGGGAGAAAATCTGAACCCACAGACATACCTCCATAGTCAGCTGCTCAGAATGGAAGGGGTGGAGGGAATAGGGACTCAGGCATGCAGCATCACACTGTCCCAAACACGTGGAGGCAGTCGTAGACAAACAACGGCCTGCACTCATACCTGCTCACCTGGACTGGAACACACACAGCCCCTCTACTCCCACCCTAAACGCAGCTACACACCCCGTCCCCCACAACCTTCTTCTATACATGCAATCGAATCCCTATCCCACCCGCACGGGCCCACTCATCCTCACACACAAGTATGAGCACCACATGGGGCAACTAGCATTTACAGACTGCTCATACACACGAAAGCACCACTCAGGTCCACAACAGCATCCAGGGCCACTTGCCCTCTCAGGTATATGACTATGTATGGAAATAATGTTCACACACGGCCCTGTGGGCCGAAGATAAGGGACCCAGAGAGCACTGGGGTTTAAGCTGAGGTGCCCAGCAAGTGTCCCCAGCCTGGCTTCCCTCAATCTTGTCATTCTCTTCTCACCCCTTCACTCACTCTCAGCTCTGGCAGATAAGAGTTGACCTGACCGGGACCAGGTCTCCATCCCTATCTCCAACCCCCTCTCCCCTCCTTACAACCCCGTAAGTGCCTGTCAGGACAGCAGGGACACATGTAACATTACCCTCCCCCTAGCTCTACCACCATGCCCAGTACCTGGGGCCAGAGAAGTGTGGGGTTAAGAATGGCTGCCTGGTCCCAGGGTCCCTTCTGGTGGGGGACTGGGTGCCACCGGAAGCCAGAAACATTCCCACCAGGGCCTCCCTCCTCAGGCCTCTGTAGGGTGGGCTGGGAGGGTCGGAAGGGGTGATGCCGAACCCCCAGTGGGCAAAAGGGGCGGCATCTTCTGGCCAGCAGTGTCTAAGTCTCTCTCTCTCACACACACACACACACGCACACACTTACACACTCACACTTTCATACATTCTCACACTCACACACACTTACACATACTCTCACACACTTACACACACATGCACACCTCCCCCACTGTAATTAAAACAGTTGCTCCAGCACCAGGGGAACGGCCGTGATTTATGAATGGGAGTTGGTGTAGAGAGATTCCAGCACCATCTGCTTGGAAGCAAACAGGAAGCACTTCAACGTGCTGCAGACCTGGGGGAGGGAGCCAGTTGGTGGAACAGGCTCATAAAAGCCCGTCCTAACGGCCACAGGTGCTCCTCCCTGCCCCCACCCCCAGCTCCCCTTGGTGGCACACGCTCCCCTAACTAAGGCCATGCTGCCCAGAGGTGGCGTGGTGGAGGGAAGAGCCTAGACCTTCTAGCAGACGTGCGTGCAAATAGGGAGAGCTACTTACAGCTGGGCTCCAGTGTATTCTCTGTAAGATGGAGGAAACAGCAACAGACAGCTATAATGTACTAAACATTTACCATGTGCCTGACCAGGTAAACTGTCTTAGCCCCATTTTACAGATAAAGACACTGAGGCTGTGGAGGTTAAGAGACAGCTCCAAGTTAATGCTCGTGAACCGCGGGGCCACAGCTTGAACCTGGGTCAGGAGAGGTCTCTGCTCTGAACCCTTTTTTTTCCCCACAATGCTCCCCAATATAGAAGTATTGGGGATTAAAAGAGTTAAGTATTTTTAGTGCCTGGCCTATGACAGGTGCTTGGTATGTGTTAATTTTCTTCTTTCCAGGGATCTAGTTCTGGAAGCCAAAAGATTGAAAGACCAAGTAGGGAAGAGAGCCGGTGCGATATGCTGTGATTAGCACTTGGTGCTTTGGGCAACAGCAGCCATGTCAGGCCAGTCCTGAGAAGTTTAGAATCATAATCTAATGTCACCTACAAAAAAGAGAGAGAGAGAGCTG
Source organism: Panthera uncia (assembly GCF_023721935.1). Taxonomy (NCBI): domain Eukaryota; kingdom Metazoa; phylum Chordata; class Mammalia; order Carnivora; family Felidae; genus Panthera; species Panthera uncia. The sequence goes on from NC_064810.1 coordinate 80,824,221, forward strand.
CCACCTTTTAACACCCAATTGTTGTTGTACTTCACAGCGATGAGTTTTTGGTTGTATGCAGGGCTCATAAAGAACTGTCACCATTATATGGCCAATCTGAATTTAGTTTTTCTCTTCTTCCGTTGTCAGTCCCCAGGGTGCTTAATTATATCTCCCCAGTAGTCGTTCTCAACTAGGAGTAAGATTCAGAACCACCTGACATGTCTAAAAATTCAGCAGTCCTGACCCTCGTCCCCCACCTGCTACCTCCAGATCCCTGGGTGTAGCCTCTAACCTTGAAAGGTTCCCCACGTGCTTTCAGGGTAATTCCTACCCCCCTTCCCTCAGCTTTCTATTTGCAAGTCCTAGCCCTTCAGATCCAGAAATCAATAGGAATTCATTGACTCTATAACCAGAATGCAAGCTCCTCCCCACAAAGACCGTGTCTTATTCATCCCCACGGCCCCTTCAGAGGTCTTGCCTTCAAGAATGAAGTTGTATAGAGGGGCGCCTGGGTGGCGCAGTCGGTTAAGCGTCCGACTTCAGCCAGGTCACGATCTCGCGGTCCGTGAGTTCGAGCCCCGCGTCAGGCTCTGGGCTGATGGCTCGGAGCCTGGAGCCTGTTTCCGATTCTGTGTCTCCCTCTCTCTCTGACCCTCCCCCGTTCATGCTCTGTCTCTCTCTGTCCCAAAAATAAATTAAAAAAAAAAAAAAACGTTGAAAAAAAGAATGAAGTCGTATAGGAAATACAGACTCTTAGCAACCAACTTGAAGACTGGTGGACACACATGCCAAATGGAAGGACCAAGAATCTTGCTATCAAAGTAACTGATAGCAAGAAGGAGAGATGAGAAAGGAGGTGACACCTTTTGGGGGGGGGGGCCCTGAAGGTCAAGCAGGATTTTGATAAGGGCTAGAGGGGATGAGGCATTTCAGACAGAGTAAGCTGCCGTGATAATTGGATACCACCATGCCTTAGCCTATGACCTAACACTCAGCATCTCTTGGTATTGGCTTAATTTTCCATGGGGGAGTTGAAAGATAGAAAAGTTCTGCATGTCCCAAGGAGATGGGGAAGGGGCAGAGAAGGCTGGCAGATGGTATAGCTTGGTCCAGAACAGCCCTATGCTGTCAGTATCCCAAGCTGTAGTGCCCAGGCTCCTCTGTGCCGTGTGCATGGCCCATTTTTCAGCATATACAGGATCCACAATATATAGGGGCCACAATCCACTCTACACACAGAGTCCTGCCCTACCACCTGGAGGGGAGAAAATTTAAATATTGGGGTGTGTATACATAAAGATTAAGCAGAGTCCTTCAGACTCAAAGAACAATGGAGGCCAAGAAGACAGTGAGCAGGTGAGCCTGCAGGGGGCACCTGGCCAAGCTGGGGAAAGAATAAACATTCCCCCACCTTCCTCCACCACCTCAGTCCATTATACCTCCTCTCCCACTCAGAATCAGACCTCCGGGGGCCCACCGTCCAGCCAGTATGCTCTTTACCCAACCTGGCCTTATCACCTCTCCACCCACAGGTCACCCAACGACTTTTGAGGACTTGGTCACCGGCTCATAGGCTTCCTCTGTATCCTAACACCTGCCATCATGCTAGGTAACTTGAATGTCCACAAAGACACCCCACCTTCCTCACATATCGGCTCCTCTACCTCCCCATCTTCAGTGACTTTCTTCCCGTCACCTCAGCCACCCCCACATACTTCCTGGAATGTCGCCTATAAAATCTTAAACTCCAATATCCTCCTCTTGGACCACAGCTTCTTTCCTTTCCTCCCACAAAACCTGGTCTCCTCTCACTGAGATTTCTCCAATTCCCGCATTCTGTCTTGCTCATTCAACTATGGGACCAGAGCACTGGCTTTGGACGAGGCACTCTGCCAGGCTGTCAGCTACTTCCTGGCTCTCTTCCTCCCCTATCGACCTGCCTGTGATTGGCCACATCATTCATTCTCCTTGGCACCCTCGATTCCCACACCCCCTTGCCCTGCCTTTCCCAGCCCTGGAGGATTCCAGTCATCTGCTTTCTCCATCATGATTCCCAGGCTACGAGAAGGCACAGGAAAATCACCCAACCGTGCAAACTGGTGCCACTCCAGATTTATGGTCCCTGACGTCAGCCAAGCCCTCCAGGCTGCTGGGCCCCTGGTGGTCAGCTCCTGTTCTAAACCTTTACCACCCTTCCAGGCTTCTGGCCTGCCCCTGCCTCACATATACTCATCAGAGAAAATAGAGATCCTCCAACCAGACCCCACCCCCAGGTTTCCTCCGCTCCTCCTTTGGACTTAACCCAGACCCAACCACACCTATTTCCAATGCCCTGTTTTCACTCCACAGACCTCCAGCTCTCTCTCAGCTGCTGTGACACCACCAGCCTCTTCCAGACTCCTTACTTTCTGATCACCCCTTCCCTATCTCTGTTGCTCATTCCTCCTCCTCTGTCATTTGCCTCTGTGTTTGGTTCCCAGGACTCCACCTATGACTACTGGTCTTGCCCTGGCTCCCGCACCCCGAATTTTCTCATCTAAACCCATGGCTTCTTGCTCCAGTAGCTCTGATATCTGTAGCTCTGTGTCCAAGCTTGTCCTGCTGTCCTGGATGTTTGCCTATCTATCCTGCAGCAACACCAAAGCAGCATGTCCCCAACCAGGGCTCTTAGCATCTTCTTCATATCTCAAACCTCTCCCTCACACCTTCCTTGGTCCCTGGATGTTCAGCTATAACATCCTTGTCCACCCAGCTCTCCAAGCTAGAGAACTGGGACTCGCCTCAGCTTCTTCCCGCCCCTAGCTCCATCCCCAGTCACCACATCCCATCCACCTGTCTCAGAGATGGCGCCCAGACCCACCCGTCACTGGACTCTTTTCTCCAGTCCCATTCAGTCGTTTGCAATAGCCTCCGACTGGTCTCCCTCCCTCCAAATGCTCCTTGCTCCCAAGGAGCATTGCTCCAAATTTAAGCTCTGTATTTAAGCCAACCATCCTGTGAGGGCTCACAGAGGCCTTCACGTGGACAAGTCCAACCCCTCCCTGCTTGCCTTTCCTGCCTCTTTTGCCTGCCACCCTCAACCCACTGCCTCCAGGACACACAGGAACTGCCCAGAAACCCTGCCTGTGAATGCTCTCCCTCCCTCTTCCTTGACTGGTGACTTGACCCTCCAGGAGCTAACGGAGAGGTCACCTTCCCAGACACCCCAACTCCTGAGGCAGAATCCACTATGCTCTTCTCTCTGTTCCCCTGTCCTCAGTTTACCCAATCTGTGCTATCTCTTGGTTTCTGTTTGGGGCCTTCATGAACAATGCCTGCCATGAACATTCTTGCACTTGAATTCACATCTGGGGTGCTCATATCTTTGACTTGACTACTTAAATACTGGTAGGCCGCTACCAAAGAGGTATTTGAGAACTCCTGTTCCACAGCTTCCCCAATACTTGGTTTTAGCAGACTTTTACATTTTTGCTAATCTGGTGAATATGTAATAAAATCTCATTGGGTTTTTTTTTTAAGTTTATTTTTGAGAGAGAGAGAGAGAAAGAAAGAGCACGTGCAGTAGGGGCAGAGAGAGAGAGAGAGAGAGAGAGAAAGAAAATCCCAAGCAAGCTCCATGCTGTCAGCTCAGAGATCAACGTGGGGTTCGAACTCACGAACCATGAGATCATGACCTGAGCTGAAATTAAGAGTTGGTCACTTAACTGACTGAGCCACCCAGGCGCCCCAAATCTCACTGGGTATTAATTAGCATTTGTTTCATTACTAATCAGGTCAGACACCTTCTCATATATTTATTGGCCATTTGAATGGTCAATCCTCCAGGCCAATTTTTCCACTGTGTTGTCAGTCTCCTGCATAGTCCGTTGTAGTTCTTTACACACCCTCCAGAGATGAGCCCTTTGTTGGCTGTATGTGTTGCGAAATCTTTTCCCCACTGGGATTTCCCTTTTACTCTCTTAGTGGTGTCTTTTGAAGAACAGAACTTCTTGATTTTAATGTACTCAAATGTATCAGTCTTTCCCTCTATGGTTGGTGCTATTTTTGTGTGTTGTTTAACAAATCTTTCCCTGCCCTGAGGTCATGGAGATATTTTTCTACATTGTCTTATAAAAGCTTTCTTGATTTGCTTTTCACATGGAGGCCCATGTTCCACCTGGGATCCACAGCACTTTGTACTTAACTGCTAGAGTACCGCTAACTCCATCTGTTTATGTGTCTGTCTCCCCAGCTAAACAAAGACTTCCGTTAGGGCAAAGCACAAATGCATTTTTTAAATCTCTGCGTCTGGGGGTCTTAATACAGTGCCTTGCACACAGTAGGTGCTCTATAAATGCCCTTAAGTACACAGATTGCAGAATCTAGGTAGAGCTGCTTCCAAACTGGAAGGCCCTCTCTTCTGAAAGCTCCTACCTTTGCTGACTCCTGCCCTCCCTTCGATACCTAATGTTCATTCCACAATATGCATCCAGCAGGACCTGGGCACAGTCTAGATATGTACAGCTAAAGATGGTCAAGTCTCAGACTTCAAGGAGCTCATCACCTAGCACTTGGCTTTCTGGCACTGCCCAGAGGGCCACACACTGATTTGGGAAGTCAGACAGACCTGGGTTCAAATCCCAACTTAATCATCTGCATGACCTTGGGCAAGTCACTTCAGTTTTCTGGGGTTTCGGCTTTCTACTTTGTTAAAGGAAGAATAACAGATCACTTCCTGGGTTGCTGTGAGGACCGAATGAGACCATAAATATAAAAATACCAAACAGGTGCTGGACGCATGGCTGGTATCCAAAAGATTGTGGAGTAAAGGACAGAACAAATGAATGAATAAGTGAATGAAGTGGGACAGGGGACAGAGAGCTGGAACTGGCAGGGGCAGCCGGCAGGATGCAGGGGCCGCTTGCGGGTCTGTGGCAGGCCTTCCTTGTTGTCACAGTAACTGCTGTCAGCAAATGTCTCCAAGACAGGAATCCCCTTCAGGCCTCCCTTCCCCAGCCCACTGCATTTGTTGACTCAAAACCTCTCCACTGCCAATTTAGCCTGCAGTAAGGAAGGGGGTGGGGAGGGGGAGAGAGGTGTAGGAGGGGTGGAACTGTATAGAAAGGGGTCTTTGTCTTAGTACTCTGTGGCATTTCGAATTTCAGCGGAGTTTTTTTTTTTTTCTTTTTAAGCCTCCTAAAGAGTTGAGTGGGCTGCACTTGCAGTGGGAGGTATCTGAATTAGACATCAGTGAGGACTTCCAATAGGCTCTGTGTTGAGCAGCGGGACAGTGGAATGCGTTGCCAAGGCCCTGGGAAATCTACCTGGGGCTCAGGCATAGATGCAAGGCACCCTCCCTGTGAGAGTCTCCAAGGGGCTCAGCCCTGTGGTCCCCCAGAAGCTCCCTTCCTGCTGAGAGTAAGAGGCTCCACATTCAGGAAGCTCCTCTGGACCCAGCAACCCCTGGCCCATCTGGCTTCAAGGCTTGGACCTATCGCCCCCTGCCATTGGGTCTCCCTTCCTGGGACTCCTGTTGGGGCAACTCTGGATCCTGAAGGGACCAAGGCTCTCCTCTGACTTGCAGAGCCCTTCCAGCCAGCCCTGCTTTCCACCCACAGTTCCCAGCCCAGGAGAGGAGCCTCGCTGACAGGCCCCGGCCTGCCCTGGTCCCCTCGGAGCATCAGGCTGGAGCCTTCCCCCCTTAACACCCTCTCTGTCCCCTTAGGTGGTTTCCTGGCTCCCTTCATTAGGTGTGTACATGTTTGTTGACCTTCTCTCAGGTTCTCCCGTACCCATATGTCTGTCTGTCTGTCTGTGTATGTCTCTCCTGACACCTGCCTTCCTCTCTCTGCCTCTTCCTGTCCTCTCTGCCTGCCTCCCTTTTGTCTCCTCTATTTGTCTCTCTTTCTCTTCCTTTCTATGATTTTGTTTCTGTCTTTGAGCGTCTGTAAACCTTTTTCTGTGTCTTTCAGTCTATCTTTGAGTCTGTCTCTCTTTTGGTGACTGTGTCTCTATCTCCTCTTTTTCTCTCTGTCCCTCTCTCTTTCTCCATGTGTCTGTCTCATTCACAGTCCCTGCCTAGGCCTCTAAGCCTCTGTCTCTGCCTCTCTCCCTCTGAGCCTCTCACTCTCCTGGACTCTCAGCAGACCAATGTCAGAGCCAGAGCCTGCCCAGCGCCCCCCACTTCTGGCATCTCTGCTAGGGTCAGTCTTCACTAGTAGCTGCCAGGTGAGAGTGCCCTTGTGTCCCCTTGCCCAGCCCTATGAGCTGGAGTCTCAGTGGACTGCAGCCCATCTTCACTCAGCACCTGCTGAGGGATCCTTTCCCCCCACTCTTCCAGACTTGAACTCAGCACCCCTGGCTCTCCCCTCCGAAGACCCCAAGCCCTGGCTGTGAGCCCAGCACTGCTCTGAATTCGTGGGGGCTCTCTGGCAGGAGCTCCACACCACCCCCCCCCACACCCCTTGGGAGTTCACAGGCCAGATGAGGTGATCCCACACTCATGCACAGGAAGCCGTGTGGACCATGCAGGGCATAAGAATCCGAGGCCTGGTGTGGGCCACAGACTGGAAAATCCCGAAGGAAAGAGTCTGTGTCAGAGAGGTGAGGCTCGTGCTGGCCAGGACTGAGTCAAGTGGAGAGGACGTTCAGATGAGAGGCCTGAACTGGCAAAAGCATGGAGGTGGGAATAACTGAGGGACCCTTGAAGGGCAATAGTGCTGTAAGCATCTAAGAGCAGAGAGAAGATTGAAAACCTGGCAGGTGGAGGGACACAGAGCTTTCACAAGGGACAATGATATTCACCCCAGGTAAAGAAGAGAGAAAAAGCATTGCAGGGAATGTGGCCAGGCAGGCAGAGAGGCACGGAAGGGCCTGCTGTGCTCAGGGAGCCACTGGCTCTGTGCAGTGGGGAGTGGAGCTGTAAGGGATAAAGAACAGAACGAGGAGGCTGGCGTGCCACCCAAGGGGTCTCCCCTCTACCTGCTGGCTACCGGGGAAGGGTTTTGAGCAGGAGAATGACATTGTCAGGGTTTTTTTTTAATTTCACTTTTTTAAAAAAATTTATTTTTGAGAGAGACAGACAGAGAAGGGGAGGGGCAGAGAGAGAGGGAGCAAGAGAATCCCAAGCAAGCTCCGTGCTGTCACAAACTGTGAGCCAAAATGAAGTCAGATGCTTAACTGACCGAGCCACTCAGGTGCCCTGTGGTTTTCACTTTTTAACACATCACTGACAGCCGTTTGGTGGATGAACTGGCAGGGAGGGAAACCAAGGGAGGGAGGCCAGCTAGGAGCTACTGCAGTGGTCCTGGCAAAAGCTAAAGGGCCTACCGGGGCTCTGCTCATGGGGGTGGGGACAAGAGAATGCTTGGAGGGCACCGGCTGAGGTAGAACTTTGACCCCCAGCCAGAAAGGAGAAGGCAGGGAGGAAGGTAGGGATGTTCGAAGTTTCCAGCAAAGGGGACACAGGGGAGGAGGAGGTATTTAGAGGAAAATACCAAGCACTTTGGGTTTGACATATCTATGGGACTTCCTGGGGGTAGAGCTCTCTCCCCCAGGGCCCCTCTTCAACTCCTGGCAGGTGTGGAGGCCTAGAGAGGGCCCAAGTGGCGCAGAGAAGGCCAGGAGCTGGCAATCCCTAGGGCTGAGCAGAAGCTGGGCATGGGTCTGATCTATTTATGGCTGGTTCCAGCTCCTAAGCAAGAAAGGGGTAAGGAAACATTGCCTGGTGACCTCTCTTGACTATTGCTTCCTCAGTGTCTTCTCACCCACGCCCCCTACACACACACACACACACACACACACACAATTGGGACAGCAACACACCAAATGTTTCAGGCCAACCAACAAATATTTTCAAATGCAAATTCCCTTCCCTGGTCCCCACACAACTGCTCTCTGAGCAGCTGGAGGTGTGAGGGGGGAGGGGGGGTGGTGGTGGGGAACAGCAAAAATAAATCCCATTTTCTGCTCCTTTTCAGTGCCGGGCTACAATCCCCTACTAGCTTCCCTCCCTCTCCGAAGATGGGGGATTCGATTGGTCTCAGGTTTGGCTCTGTCTCACGGGGAGGGTGATGGGCAGGGCAGGGACTGAGCTGGCAGGGGGGGGGGGGGGGGGGGGGTGGAAGTGTTCAGTGACAGGGCTAAGAATAACAGCCTCCATCAGGCCCGGCACCCTCTTCCACTTGCCATGGCTCAGGTTGTTCCGTGTGTGCAGGAGACAGACAGATACGGGGTGTCTGAACAGGGCCGTGTGTGTTTGTGCATGAGACAAAGACCAAAGCTGGGGGTGGGGGGCGGGGGTAGAGCTGACAGGCAAATGGCTCGGACGTGACCGGGAAAGGCTGGAGACAGAGCAGCCCTGTGTGACAGCGAGCCAGCCGCGAGAGGGAGAGAGGGAAAGCACCAGCCAGCATGCTCTGTGTGTGTGTGTGTGTCTGTGTGTCTGTGTGTGTGTGTGTGTGTGTGTGTGTGTGTGTGTCAGAGGCTGGAGTGGGTGAGGGGGGCATGCTGTGGTGGGAGAGGCTGTGGTGTGGGCGAGAGAAGACCGGACAGGCAGGGGAAAGCTGGGTCCCAGTGTGCGTTTGAGTGGCCACGATGGGGGAGTGGCAGGGGAGGGCCTGGCAGTTAAGCCTCTCTCTGCCTGGAACCACGAAGAAGCCACCCACAAGGGGCAGTTCAGGTGCTGCCTTCTCCTCTCCGAAGGGCAAATGAAGAGGGAACGTGTGGTGTGTGCTCGCTCATGGGTGTGACTGAGGGTATGGAGTCTGTATTTCGTGAGGGTGTGTCTTGTACGAGTGTCAGTGTCTGTGTACCTGTATCTCTGCACGAGTGTGCGTTAGAATGGGTCTCTGTGTATAGAAATTTGTGTACATGTCCGTTTGTGTGTGTGTGTGGTCTTTAGAAGTCTTGTGTATGAACATGTATGTCTGCGCGTGAGCACGTATGTGTATGCACACGAGAGTGTGTGTGTGTGTATAGGTATGAGCCGCAGAGGGGTAGGGGTGGGGTCAAGAGCCTGCTGCACTTCCTGCCCTGCCCAGGATGGGGCGGGAAGAATGAGCGCCAGTGTCTGCTGACCACGATGAGTCCACCGGGCCACCTCCACTGCTAGCTGGCAGGGCAGCGATGCCTCAGTTTACCCGAAGCCCGTGTAGGGGGAGGGGCATACATTGGAATTTCTGTATGGGAATCACGAATGCCGTGGGAGGTTCTCAAACAGACTTACGGTGCCTTCTCTGTCGAGCGGTGCGTCGTGTAGAGTGTGGTGCCCCAGCCTCTCGTCAAAGCAGCCACCTGGGAGGATGGCGTCTTCCCAGGACTTTCAAGGTCTGGGCCCCCCGCCTTGCCTTCAGCGGCCAGGAGGGTCCACCTAGCCCAGGTATCCATCCATCTGTAACATCACCTAGACGGGTTCTTTAATTCACGACTTTATGAAGCCAACTAAATGGTTCATTGAGAATGACTAAACTCAACCTTGGAAAGAAAATCATAAACATTTTACTACCTGGCTAAGCCAAGCATGATTACATGTGGAAACTATGGACGCTACTCAGTGGGATTTTGATATTAATTTCCAATTTCCTCTTCACTGAGGAACTGTTGAAAAGCCCGTCTCTGTGCTATCCAGGCGAGAATCCACATTCCGCACACCGTCCGCGCACACTCCGCTGCTCCCCGCCCTGTCACGCCGTCCCCCTGCCGCGCCACGCTGGCTCTTCTGGAGGTCTGCCTTGACCCGCAGCCTGCAAGGGTGTGCTCGCTCTGGGTTAATTTGAGTGCAGCCTCTGTCGGCTGTATTAAGGAAAGCTGCTTCAGCTGGCCATTCTCTCTGAAAACAGCGGTAGCCTCTGCCACAAGGGGTCCCTCCCTCTGTGGGCTCCCTGCTGAGCCACTGCTCTCTGTCCTGTTCCTAGGCACGGGATGCCTGCCCACTCGGGCCTGTCCTTTCTGCTCTGCACACAGGTGCCAGCGTTGCATGGAACAAGTAGCTTCAAGTGGGAAATCACTCTGGGGTGGGGGTGGGGGGGCCAGAACTCGGTTTGGAGACAGGCACGCACACCTCAATTTATCTCTCAGCCCTGCTGCTGTGTGACTCTGGGCAAGTTAGTTATCCTATCTGTGAAAAAGGTATAGTCATACCCTTCTTGAAGATATGAAAATGAAATAACATATTCATATATAAAGGCCATGCACCCAGAAGGCATTCAGTAAGTGATACTTATCACCATTCTACCAACAGAGGGGATTTGGAGAACATCCACTGTTCACCCAGCTTTGGCTGTACCTCAGATCCCCTGGACAGCTGTTTGAAGTGCAGATCCCTGGGCCCAGGGCCTCTGCCTCGGTAGGTCAGGCCTCAGGTCCTCCATGTGCTCTGGCTTCAGGATGCCAGACAGTTTATGGAAAAGGCTGGGCTCTGCCCACCTCCCTCCCCCTTGCTTGCATTTCAGAGGCCCTAATGTGCGCCAGCTCCTGGGGACCCCATCGCAGGTGAGGGCCCTATTGAGTTTGACATCGTCCTCACCCGAGAGCACCTTGGCGGCCGCTTTGGTTTTGATTACAGGCGGCCTGGCACCGGGTAGCCGTGGCCTGTTCACCTGAACTGCCGGCACAAGGCACAGATGCTAATTACACGGGTAAGTACTTACAGATTTCCCAGGAACAACAAAGATAATTTGTTTGCTGCATGGCTTGTTAGGAGGGAAGCCGGGCTCTGGTGGCTGGGTGGCTTGTAGATTAGGCCCATGGCCTTTCACCTCCTCCTGCCCTTGCCTGCTGGTTCTCCCAGCTGTGCTGATTAGAAGCAGGAGAAATTAAGATCTCTCCCTCACCACCACCCCCCCCACACACACACACACACAGGCTGGAGGAGGTGGGGGGAGGAAAGAGAGATCTGGCTGCGAGGCTAGGCCAGGCTGAGGACATCTAGCAGGAGTCCCGCCTGCCCAGCCTGGAGCACGTGGAGACAGTGCAGACAATGAGCCGGAAGCAGGGATTTTTCTCTGGGTCTCCCTGAGGACACACACAACATTGCTGCCATGGCTGGTGTGCAATGCCAGCAGGCAGGCTGGGTGGGGGGCAGAGGAGGGATGAGAAGGGGTCACGCACAAGGGCTGTGGGAGCTGGGGCAGTGGGAAGAGCTGGACAGGGAACTTCCTGGGGCTCCCACAAACGGTGGCAAGAGGGTGGCTGCCATGGGGAGGGGCACCCCCTGCCCTGGCCTTGACTATTACGGAGCGGGCGGGAGTGGCACTCTATCCAGCTGAAAACAGGGTCGTGCCAGATCTCTGGGTCCGAACGGCATTGTGCACGAGGAATTTCGCCATGGAAATTAGCCAGAGCCCATCTGCCTAAGAGCAATGCGAGAGGCCCCATGAGAAACCAGGCATCGGGGCAGGAAGTCCTCTCTCTCCTTGCTTCCTTCTGCCTGAGGGAACAAGAAGGATGGGATAATTACTATAATTATTATTAATGTTGGTATCCCTTATGCGTTTATGTGTCTTTATGGTTTTACACACTAATAGTCACTATTTATCAATGGCCTACTATGTGCCAGACAATGAAATGGGTGCTCTGCATATGTGATTAGGCCTATAATATATAGAAGCCATTAGCTCCATATTACAGATGAGGAAATTGTTGCTGAGTGAGGTTAAGTACCTTGATCAAGGTCACACAGAAAGACACAGAACAAGGATTTGCACCCAGGGCCCCAAGTCTTCCCCTGGCCTCAGGTGACAAGCATCCCTTGATGGGCTCCTCCCCTTTGGGACACTGGGGTGTGTCAGGACCAGAATGCAGGTCTCTGCCTCCCTGGCTTTCTCGGAGAGGCTGGTAAGTGGAAGAGACTGGGGACGGAGAATGAGTTATGTGTCCCCTGTCAGGTATGATGATGAGCAGACTTACAGGGGAGTCCACCCTTATTCCGGGAAGGTGGAAACCGCATCAGAAAAACCTTGCTATGTTCCAGTGAGAAGAGCCCACATCCTGGGCCTCACACCCCTCATTTCTCTTAAGCTGCAGGCGGCTTTGCAGATAGATGGAAACTCTGTACGGGGGCTGGGAACCTGGTCTCCCCCCAGTACAGAGGCCAGTCTAGGGTGGGCATCGGTATGGGACCTGAGCAGCTAGCAAGCTGCTGGGGGGGGGATGAGATCAATAAAACGACCATGCCAACCCTTTGATCACCTGCTTTCCATGGCCCTGGACTAGCTCTCACACTGCATCTATTTATATCTTTTCATTCTGGTTTCACTAAGCATCATGCCTCTATATCCCCTTGAAAAAATGTTAAAAAGCTGCTAGTTTGGGAGAATTTGTTCAAGGCAAGTAAATTCTGCCCATGGCCACCCCCTTCTACCTCTCCACTTCTATCCCCGGGCCTAAGACTTCAACCCCTTAGCTGTTGAGAAAGAAACCTCTCCTGACATCATTAGTGTGTCCAAAACAGCCGTTTGCACATATTTGTGTTCCTTCCAATTAAGGTGATTCATTAAACCTCTGGCAGAGTTCATTTTTATTCCTTGATAAGAAATTTCAAATAAATACCTTCAGTCATGGAAAGAATCCTTTGACAGAGCACATGTCCTAATTTTGGCTGATGGAATGTAGTCCTCAAATCATCAGCTGGGGATGTGCAGGAGAGACCTAGGGGCAGTTCTGCAGACCTTGTGCAAGGGACGTGGGCAGGCCAACTTGACTCTGGTCCCTTGGTGGGAAGCAGGGGAGCTCGCACTCTAGCCTGGGGGGCCTGGGGACAGCACCCAGCTCCCAAGGTTTCAGCAGGCCCCGCAGGCCCTGCAGCCCAGAAGCGGAGGCTCCTTTCCCTCGCCTGTTGTGGAGTGGGGTAAGCGAACACTGAGTTGCTACCCGGATACAAACCAGCGCTGTATTTTCTGTTCTGAGTGACTGGGTAGGAGTGTCCATCACTCCAGGCACCAGGCCTCCACAGAGGAGGCCACGTGGCTACAGAAACACATCTTGACGGAGACTCGGCATGCTGAGTCTATCCTCAACTCTGCAACATGATGATTTGGGCTCCTCGATGCTCCTCTCTGAGCCTTGGTTGTCTTCAAATGGAAGACATTTCTCAGGCACCTACCATGTTACCAGATTTGTACTTCTAAATCTTACCAGCAACCCCAGTTGGCCCCATTTTACAGATGAAGAGATTACTGCTCAGAGAGACTGACTTGACCAAGGCCATATGACTATAAGGGAAAGATCCAGAATGAATCCAGGACTCTTGGCTTAGGATTCTCTTGAGACCTCAAAGGGCACCAGTAATCAGCATTGCCTGAGCACAAGGTCCTGGCCTGGTGGCTCTCCTGAAAAAACGAACAGGGCTCAGGCCTCCAAGTCTGAGGCCCACTGGGAGCACCCAGAGCTAGAAGGGGATACCACCCAGACTGTGGGTGGGCAGGCAGTAAATGTTCCGGGCTGCAAAAATCCACTTCTCCAATTCGAAGAGACAGCATTCAACTCTAGTGGGACAGGACTAGAATCTGAATTCCAGGTGCCGAGGAGATAGGACACGGTGGTAGAGTCCTAGATCTATTAGGAAGCATTTGACTACAAGCAACAGAAAATCTAAGAATGGTTTAGTCAAATAAGGGGGTGTTTCTCCCAGAAAACAGGAAATTCGAGGTAGGTGGTTGATGGTATTAATTAGCCACTTAAATAGTACTATCAAGGATCCAATTTCTTTCTGTCTTGCCTTTCTGCCACCCTCATTATGTTGGCTTTTTGTCCTCATGCTTGTCTACCTTTATGATATTAATGTGGCTGCTGTAGCTCCACACATTACATCTGCATTCAAGGAAAGAAGGAAGGAGAGATGGGACCAATGGCATTTCCTCCCATAATCAGGAAATCAGAAACCTTTAGCTTCCCAGTTGAAAGATTTGATAAACAGGTTGAAAATGTAGAAGAAAGGAAGGAAGGAAGGGAGGGAGGGAGGAAGGAAAGTAGGAAGCAAGGAAGGAGAAAGGAAGGGAGAGACCTGGGGGAAGAATAGAAGGAAGAAAGGAAGGAAGGAATTCTTCTCAAAGCCTCCCCTTACATCTTTTTGGACAGAATGGAGCCATATTGTCACTTTTAGCTGAAAAAGAAGCTGGGAAGCAGATTATCTGGCTTTTACCTTCTATGGTGAGAGAAGAGCAAGTAAGAAGGAAATTGAGAAAAGCTATTGGGTTTACCACCAACAGAATCTGCCATACAATTCTCCATCTTGGCCATGTCATGGCATTCAAGGGATAAATCACACAAGTCTGTCCCAGTCCATGCACCTTTACACATGCTGTTTCCTGGAATTGGGACCCCCCATCCCATTTCTATACCTCTCATATTTGCCTAACAAAGCCCTCAGTGTATTCTGGAACTATACTTTTAGAAGCAATTTGGCAACATGTTTCAAGGGCCATAAAAGTGTTCATAAATTTTGACCCAGTATTTCCACTTCTGAGAATTTATTTGTTCCAAGGAAATAACCCAAGGGGTGGGGGGAACTACATGCTCCAGGCTGTTCATTGCAACTTTAGAAGTAAGAAACAACCTAAAGATCCACCAATAGGGGAATGGGTAGTTAAATCATATAGTACACTCATGGCATATTGCACAGCCATTAAAAGTGATCGTTATAAATTTCACTTAGTAATATAAAAAAGGACTATGATATAATGTTACATTAAAAAACAAAACATATAGGAGCACCACCCCTCCCCCCCCCCCCGCCCCCGGCTCAGTTGGAAAAGCATGCGACTCTTGATCTCAGGGTCATGAGTTCAAGCCCCACGTTTGGTGTAGAGATTACTTAAAAAATAGATTTTTAAAAAACCTTTAAAAAATACATATAATCAAATACATTATTCAAACTGCATACTTGTCTTACACAGCCCAGGCTGCCATAACAAAATATCATAGACTGGTTGGCTTGAATAATTGAAATTTATTTCTCACAGTTCTGGAGACTAGAAGTCCAAGAGGTCAAGTTGCTGGCAGGGTCCAGGCATGGTGAAAGCTCTTTTTGGGTTTCAGATGGCTGTCTCCTCACTGTGTTCTCACAAGGCCTTTCCTAGGTGTGTGCAGAGAGAGAGAGAAAGAGAGAGAGAGAGAGAGTTCTGGTGTCTCTTCTCCTCCTTATAAGGGCACTAATCCCACCATGTGGCAACACTCTCATGACCTCATCTTATCTCCCAAAGGCTCCATCTCCAAATAGCACAACATTTGGGGGTTGGGCTTCAACATATGAATTTTGGTAGCGTACGATTCAGTCCATAGCAATACTTACACTTGTGTCTGCCTTGTGGACAAAGACTTGAAGGGAATTCACAAAAGTCATTGACTTAGGGTGATGGGATTATGGGTAATGTTTTTTTCTCTCTGTCATTCAAAGTTTTTGTAATGGTCTTATGTAGGTTTTTTTAAAGTTTATTCATTTTTGAGAGAGAGCACACGCACAAGTGGCAGGGGTGCAGAGAGGGAGAGGGAGAGAATCCCAAATAGGCTCTGCACTGTCAGCACAGAGCCCAATGTGAGGCTCGAACTCACAAACTGTGAGATCACGACCTGAGCTGGACACTTAACCAACTGAGACACCCAGACGCCCATGGTGTTATGTAGTTTTTAATATAATGCATGTATTGTGGGGTAGGATAAAAAATGATCCATCTTTTTTGATGTGGCCTCAGCTCACATGCCACCTTCTCTAGAAAGCTTTTTCTCTAGAAAAGCTTCCTGGCTTTTCCCCAAAACACCTTTGCTGAAGTTATTTTACTGGACCATGTGCTCTTCCGGAGCAAGGGCCATGAGTAATTCCCCTTTGTTCCTGACTACGATAGACCAAATGGCATAGGCTGAGAATTCAGACAAGGAGCCCAGTGTTAGGAGTTGGAGAAGGGTGGGTGATGTGTGCAGTCAGGAACCAGGCATGGGATTTGAGCAAGAGGAACACCAGCAGGTTCAATCTTGAACACAAGGGACACAAACTGCTGGGCACTGAATAAATCCAGTCTTTCTAGTAATTTTAAACTTAGTACTAGTAGGAGTAGTAGGAGTAGTAATACATATATACATACTCATTGTAAAAAAAAAAATAAAATGTTTCAGATAAAGCCCACCTTGCTCTTACACAATCCTACCTCCTTCCCCAAGGATTGTCAGTTTGGTATGCACCCTTCCAGAATATTCTTACTTATGCACATAGTTTCAAAGCAAGTGCCTGTGTTTACGTAAACGGAGGCAGATTGTTCTGTGACTTGCTTCTCTCTCATTATGAGACCTTTTCACTTCAGGATGCAGAGGTCTGCTTCATCTGTTTGAACATCAGAAAACCATCACTAACGTGGATATTTAGAAATGTATCTAGCTCTTTCTCTATCAATGAGCATTTGGGCTGTTTCTGATTGTTCACATTTCTGCCACTGCCATCCTGGCCCCTGTGACCGGGCGGGTGTCTTCATGCTCCTGGAGCATCTCTCCAGGCAGAGGTGTGGGATCGCTGTGGTGAAGAGTCTGGACACTGTGCATTTTCACAGGCACTGCCAGACCACGCTCTATAAACACCCTGACAACTTCCATTCTTACCAACAGCGGAAGAGGTGTTTGTTGCCCTTAAATTGTTGCCAATGGTAGCTATTGAGAATCTTTTTAAAATTTTGCAGATCTGATGGGTGAAAAATGTTAACTCAGTATTGGTTGACTTGCATGTCTTTGATGACTAGAGTGGCTGAGCCTTTTAGACACTTAATTGGCCATCTGCAGTTCCTCCGAGGGGAGCTGTCTGTTACCGACCATCGCTCATTTTTTCTAGGGTGGTTTATCTCTTACTTTATTTGTGGGAATTCATTACATATCCTAAATATTAATCCTTCCATTTTTTCTGTCTTGCAGATGCCTCCTTCCAGTGTGTCACTTGTCTTTTAACAGTATTTATGGTGTCTTTTGTCATTCAGCAGTTTCAGATTGGGACATAATCAATGTTAGCAGTCTTTCCCTTTATGGTTTCTGTGTTTTATGTCTTGCTAAAGAAAGCCTTTCCTACCCCAAGGTTATAAGCAAATTCTCCTATATTTTCTTTTTAATAGTTTTATAGCTTTGTTTTTTCACTCTGAGCTCTCTAATCCATCTGGAATTTATTTAGTGAGTAGTATAAAGCAGGAAGCAACTTTCTGCTTTTTCACAAGGATAGCCAATTGTCTCCACAGAATTTATTGAAGAGCGCATCATTTCCCTACCGTTTTTATTTTTTTTAATGTTTATTTACTTATTTTGAGGGAGAGAGAGAGAGAGAAAGTGAGCATGAGCAGGGGAGGGGTAGAGAGGGAGAGAGAGAATCCTAAGCAGACTCTGGCTGTCAGCGTGGAGCCCAACACAGGACTCAATCCCACCAACCGTGAGATCATGACCTGAGTTGAAGTCAAGAGGTGGGCGCTCACTGACTGAGCCACTCCCTACTGATTTTCAATGCTACTTTACCACACCGGATTCCTCTTTATACAAGAGCCCTTCCTACACTCTGTTCTGTGACCTTGATCCTCATGTCTTGTCCCATGTCAGCACACCACCATTTTAATTCGCACAACTTGGTGGTGTTTTATTATCTATAGGGCATGTCACCTTGTCCTTCTTTTTCAAGTATTTCTTGGCTATTCCAACTGTGATTCTTCTTCCACATTAGTTTTAGAATTGGCTTGTTAAATTTCACACACACACTCACAGGGACAAATCCTGTTGTGATTTTGATTGGCATTATGTTGCATTTATAGAATTATTTGGGAATCATTTGGGCAGAAGTGATATCTTGGGCAGAACAGTATCACATGTTCTCACTCAAGGGCTCTGTCTACTTACGGCTGCTTTTCTGTCTCAGGCCTGATTCTGAGCCAACTCCACTGCTTCCTAGCTCTGTGATCTTGGGGGTGCTCAGCCTCTGAGTCCTGGATGAGGCAGGAGTACTACCTCCTGTCCCAGAGCTGATGGAGGACTGACTGAGAGAAAGTGTGTGAAAATACTGGATCTTGAGCATTTTATTTAAGTTGACCAACCCAGGACAGTGAGTTCTTTGGGTGGGTGTGCGTTTGTTTGTTTGTTTGTTTGAAGTGGGCTTTACACCCAGCATGGAGCCCAATGCAGGGCCTGAACTCACAACTCTGAGATCAAGAGGAGAGCTGAGATCAAGAGTCAGAAGCTTAACTGACTGAGCCACCTAGGTCCCCCAACAGGGAGTTCTTTGAACAGTCCTAAGAGGAAGAGGAGAACACAATGGTTTCATTTCATTAGATTCAGGGGGTTTACAGGGTGGAAGGTCAGCATGGAGAGACAGTCAAAGAACGAACATGTTGAGCAAGCACTGTGTGAGGTACTTTACATATATTACCTCATTTGTCCTCAAAACAAGCTGGTGAGGTAGGTACTATCATCTTCTTTTTATAGCTGAGAAAACGAAGACTCAGACAGTGACCTGTCTGGACTGAGTCAAGGCTCTACTAAGCTGCAACCTCTGTCCTGTCCTGTCCTTCCTGGCCTTAAAGCCAGTGCTGCTAGAGGGTCTGCTGAAGTCTAATGAGCATGGGATAGACTTAGCCCCAAGACACACACGTGAGCATTTAGCACTTAGCACAGTGTCTAGCACATATTAGGAGCTTGTTGAATTAGATTGGGACAAAGTCCAAATGTTATAATGTGAATGCTACAGATAGTACAGTAACTGCTAGACAGAAGAAGAAAAGGATCTGTGGACTGGGGAAATCAGGGAAGGCTTCCAGGTAGAGGTGAGATTGGAACTTGGCCCTGAGATATATAGAGGATATAGACAAACATAAAACAAAACAAAAACAAAAAACAAAAAAAAACCCCAGAGCATTCCAGAATCAGAGCTAGTGTGGCCAATCAGAGCTAATCGAAACCGACTGGCTGGATAGGCAGTGTGAACAGAGAAAGGCATTTGTCGATGACTAAAGGCTTGGTTAGGCTGGGTGGTGTCTCCAGGCTGGAGCAAAGCTGGGAGGCCAGAAGGTCATGGACTTGGTATCTTCTAGATGCATCTAGTTCCCCACAGTGTCCTAAGGTGAAGCTTCACTCTCCACAGACAGCCCTCACGACCCGTTGCCATGGCACCAAAACACACAGACCAGTGTGGGAAGTCAGCTGGGAGGGGCAGGAAGGGGCTGCTTTCCCCATGCACAACGCCTGCCCCACACTGCATGCTGACCCCATCTCTTCACTCTGACTTTGACCCCCTACTCCATGCATCACTGGGTATACATTTGGGCATCTGGGAATGAGCTGTGTTTCCTTAGGGGGGTGCCTCCGCCTCTCTGAACTCAGGATATATAGTTTCCAGGTAGGCACAAATTCTCCTGATCACAGCATGGTCCATTTTGCTGTCACTCAAAACTGCCTCACGGCATAGCCACCATTAACACCTTCATACACTCTGAGAGGAAAAGAGAAATAACCCAGTACATGCCAGGTGCTTTATATACACACTGCCAGGTTGAGTTTAGGGGTTTAAAAAACCAAAGCACATCAGTTCAGGTCCTCTAAGAAGCCAGACCCTGAGGTGGGATTAGATATACATGAGCTTTATTTGTGGAAACATCTGTAAAAAGAAAAAGAGAATCGAGCCAGAGAAGCACAGAACTGTCAACCCATGACATGGGTCTGACCTCTGTGAGGGACAGAGGGAAGGAAGGACTGTCAGATGAGCAAAGTCTCAGATTACATCATGATTCTATGGAGGATTTGGCCAAGCCAAGAGAAGTCCCTGAGCTAAAGTCGTCCCCAGAGGAGGCCTGCATCTCTCAGGAATGGGACTGTCTCAGTGCCCCTGCTGTGCTCAGTGCTCAGTGAAGGGGGAGCAGCCCATGAGAAGTGTGGCCACGGCACCAATGCACAGCACCCGGGCTCCTTGGTCAATTAAACTCCCTGCAGCTGAAGATCCAAGTGGCGCATTTTCATGACTGCCACCCAAAGCAATGTGGCACTACCACTTTCTAGATTCTGACATGACCTAAGCCCAAGAGAGGCTAGACGTCAAGGCAGAAAGAGGAGCTTGGGCAGACCTCACTGTAAGGCTCCTGCACTTACTAGCTGCATGATCACAATCAGGTTTTTCACTCATCTGACTCAACTTTTCTACAAAATAGGGTAACAACAACCTTTTTCGTGGGTTGCTAAGAAGATAATCGAGGGCCTAAAACCCTCTCTTCCCCAGCTCCACTGGAGGAAAACTAGATGCAACTGACTGAATGAGAACCTAGGTCAGAGGCCCAGAGAGGGAAGCTCCTTCCTTTTTCTGAAGGGAGGGTCAGGAGGTCAAAAGACTGAGAAACAAGGATAGAAAGGAAAGCCTCCCTGAGGCCCAGTCAAGGTAGACAGAGAGGTGGTATGGTCATTTGCCAGGAAAAGTACAAATTCTTCTGCACCCTCTGGATACTAAGTGCTTCCTAATCTCATAAAAATGTACAGGTTCTGCAATTATCTCAAAATAATAAGTTTATTCACAAGATGTATCAGTTAAGAATGTCTTCAGCTGCAAATATCAGAAAAGCCAACTAATTGTGTCTCCACCCCGCCAATAAATTGTGTCTTAAGCAAGCAGGTCATTTAATTACTTCACATAACAGTAAGTTGGAAGGTAGGGGGGTCTGGGGTTTGTTTAGTTCCTCCATAATGCCATGATGCGGGATCCATGTCTCTGTGCTTCTCTTGACCTTTGTCTCATGGTCACAAGATGGGTGTCACAGCTCCAAATATCACACCCTCATAAAATAGTGTCCCAAACAGGAGGAGAAGGAAAGGTGTACAAGGGGCCATTTCTTCTTCTCTCGTTTCTTCTTTTCAAGCAGACAAACTTTTCCAGAAGCCCCCTAAAGACTAGTCCTTTGTGTCTCATTGGTCAGAAGTAGACCGCTCCTCAACCAGTCACTGGCAGAGGTATCTCTGGGCACATGGCTCCTTGAACAAGACCAAGGTCTGTTAACAAAGACTGCAGGGTTATTCCCTCTTGAGGAGGCAACAAGAGCATCTTCCACAGGAAGAATTTCTAGAAACAGAATGAATCTTTCTATCCTTCTGAGCATAGCTGAGGGGTTGCACAATTATATAAACACATATAGTGTAATGGGAACAACGATAAATAATGTACATGACACAGGAGTCAGGCTAAGAAAGGAATCCATTCAATCAATGCAGGGCGGGGGTTCAGGGGTGACTAGAATAGTGGACACAGTCCATTACAGTGGAGCTGACAGACTCTTTGTCCTGGGGGTAGGAACAGGTCAGAGAAACCCTCACAGAGTCTATGTCTGAACAGAGCACTGCCAAATGAGTAGGAGTTCCCTAGGCAAACTGAGTTGGAGATGAGCAGACGCAACCCATGAAAAGCTATGTGTGTGCAGGTGAACAAATGGTTCAGTATTCCTAAAGGTTAAAGTTGAAGAACGGGCAATGTGTAAGACGAGGCCAGATCACGCAGGGTCCGGGAATGTGGATAATGAGGAATAGTCATTCAGTAGCCACTGAATAGCTTTAAGCAGGATATTGACTGACATAAACATCCTCTTGTAAATGATTAGGACATGACAACATGAAGGGATCTCAAAAACATTTTGCTAAGCAAAGAATACAAACCATATAATTTCATTTACATGAAGTCTATAGAAGAGTCAACATTCACCTCTGATGAAAGCAATCAGTGGAGTGATGGGCCACAGGACAGGGGCTGACTGAGAAGGATCACAAGGAACTTGAAGGGATGATAGAATTTTTCTGTATCTTTATCGTAGTGGTTACACAGATGTAATGTATTCATTAAAATTTGTCAAACTGTATGCTTAAAATATGTGCATTTTATTGTATGTAAATTATACCTCAAGTTTAAAAAAAAAGTATTGGTGGGGCGCCTGGGCGGCTCAGTCGGTTAAGTGTCTGACTGTTTCGGCTCAGGTCATGATCCCACTGCTAGTGAGTTCAAGCCCCACATCAGGCTCTATGCTGACAGTGAGGACCCTGCTTGGATCCTCTGTCTCTCCTTCTCTCTGCCCTTCCCCTGCACATGTGCCTGCGCACGCTCTCTCTCCCTCTCAAAACTAAATAAACACCTTAATTAATTGATTGATTGATTAAAAGTATTGGTGAAAAGTATCCCGGTGGGTGGATTCTAGGAGGATCTGGGGGTGGGGAACCCCTGTGAAGGCTGTGGGCACAGTCTAGGAGGAAGACCCCAGGGCCTGCACTGAGGCAGGGAGTGGGAGCGGAGGAGGGGCAGGGCTGAGGGGAGGAACGAGGCTGTTTGAGGCACTGGATTTGAGAGGGGCGCAGGAGGGAACGAGAAGACTTCCCTTCTTGTTATTCCGGCTTCTCGCTAGGAAGAAGAGCATTAGTCACTGAGACAGACTCCAAGAGAAGGTACAGGTTGGGAGTAAGGAGGAGTGAGCCCAGATGTGGAAACACTTGAGCTAGTGATAGGGATGTCTTCAGGACATGGCTATGTGTGGATTTAAATTTCAGGGAAGGGGATGGGCCGGAGAGAGTTTGGTTCTCAAACGTATGGAACGTGGTCATCCGAAAGGACCAAACTGCATGGGAAGAGGTGGGAAGAGGCAGGAGGGAGAGAGCCCTGGGGAGTTCCAACATCTAAGTACTAGTCAGAAGAAAAGGTTCTAGTTCAGGAAACTGTGAAGAACAAGTAAAACACAAGAAAAGGGCTGAGGTAGCAGATGTCATCACAGGAGCCAGAGGGAGGAAGGTCAAGGAGGAGAGAGTGGTCAGTTATATTAAATGCCTCAGAAATGTCCAATAGACTCAGAGAGATGTATGGATAGATCTGAGACCCACACATATGGGTATAAGAGGCGGTGTTCAGACTCCCATTTCCTGACTCTTGAACCAGGGCTTCCTATAGCCTTTGAATCACTGGGCTCCAAAGGAACAAGGAAAATGCAGGAAAATTAGGGCACCTGGCTGGCTCAGTCAGTGGAGCGTGGGACTCTTGAGCTCAGGGTTATGGGCTTGAGTCCCACATTGGGTGTGGAGATTAAAAATAAAATGAAAGAAAGAAAGAAAGAAAGAAAGAAAGAAAGAAAGAAAGAAAGAGGAAGGGAGGAAGAAAGAAAAGAAAAGGAAACGCAGGAGAATCTACAAAGGCCCCTCCTCATTTTTTTTTAGTCAGCACCGCCCATGGAGCCTCCATGTCTAAATTGTGGCTCCTTAGAGCAGTGGAGTACCATGTAGCAGTTTTAAATAAGAAGGGGGACCCGTATGTACTTCTGAAAGATGCCCACATGGCTGACTACATGTTTTGTTAAAGGAAATTATGCATCTGGGAGGATGAACATCAACATGTCACCAAGGTTAATTCCGAATGGTGGGATCACATTTGATTTTTGAAACTGCTTTTAAATGTTTGCTAATCTGTATTTTCCATTTTTTTAACATAAAAAAGTTTAATCTAGAGTGTAGAGGGTGTTTAGCTGGATCCTGGGGGAGAAGAGAACAGCCCCGTCTTGGCAGTGGGATGTTCAAAAAGGGGCTCATGGGTTCCCACTGTCATAGCCACTATGAAAGGCAAGGGATGAGGTCCCAAGCTCCTCTCAGGGATGCAGGGACACTGGTCAGCCAGGCTGAGTGCAGAAAGTCATCACTGGGGAGGCAAGTCTGAAGACCACAGCAGAGGCCTCGGAGCGCTGGGCCCCCTGCAAGATCCACCCAGACGGTGGGACCTGGGAAGACTACGGGCCCTCACAGAGTACAAAGGCTCCGCCTGCCCCACATGGCCCATCCCAGACATCCCTCTCTGCCTCTGCATATCCTGTTCCACCTGGAATGCCCTTCTGTATCCCCGTTCTTGGCAAACATCTTGCTAACTCCTAAGACCCCGCTCTAGTATGGCTCACAGCATACTGTGCACACGCCAGTGTCTTCATGCCTCACAACTGCCACTTCTATGTAGTTGCCCTGATTTCAGGTCTGTGTACCATACTAGCCGGTGTGCCCCCCGGGTCGTCCTCACCCCGACTCTCAGGAAGACCCATCTACCCTTGAACCCGCAGCTGTCAGGGCCCCAGACAAAAATAGAAATTCTAGAGGGAATGAGGGAGTCTGAGAATGAACAAATGGGTCCTTGCACAGGGAAAACCCTCCACGTTAACCAAACACTCCTGGTAAGCGTCCACACCCAAACTCGGGCACCAGCCACCCGATCCAGGTGCTAGTCTCCTCCCCCTGTGGTTACCCCAGTATGTGTGCCAACTAGGTATGACACACACACTAAAGCTGCTGGAGAACGGAAGGGCATAGGAGAAAGGTGACCACTGCCTGAGAGAAAGGGAGGAAAAACAGGAACTCAGGCAAGATGCAGAAACTGGCCCTTTCTAAAAGCTTTCCGCACCAAGCTTTGGGAGCCAAGATGAAAAGCACAAATACTGAGTTTAAGAACCAAAGGCACTCTCTAAGGAGAATTGGACATTTCCACATAAGGCAACAAAATTAGGAGAAGAGACTGAAACTCTCCTGATGCATAAACCAGCTAAAGGAGGCCCGGAGATTACTTGCTAGTTATGCAGCAAGCTTCCCAGAGAGCTAAAATGAAAATGGCCGTGCCAAAGAAAGTGGAAATCAGGCCAGGTTACGAAGGAGGGGCACATACAAAAAAAAAATAACAAAAGCCTGCACAGATAAAATCAGAAGAGTCGTTCAGAGAAAGAAATGAGATACAACTTGCACAAGGCGGCAAAAGAATGAGAAAAACATTTTCTAACTATAACAGGCCAACGAAAGGGGATAAGGAGATTGCTGGCTCCTTTTGAGTGGGGAGAGAAAGCCTATAAGCAATGACACTAAAAAAGCAGAGGCTTTTATTTTTTTTCTTAGCCTAAAAAGGTCAGCTGTGATCTGAAAACTGAAAGAGGCACCGCATGGGATCATGAGAAGGCAGGAAGCCAAGAGGGAAAGAACTTGTGTATTCACATCCACAGGCCCTGATGACTTACATGCTTAGGTACTTAAGGAATTGGCCCAAGGTGGAGTCAGCTCACTAGCTCTCGCTCTGAGGGGATTTATGGAGAACTGGTGAGGAGCCTGGAGACAGAGGGAGACCCAGGCAGCCTGTCCTTGCCTCTTTTTAAACGTGGGGGAAAGCAGATGTCTCTGGAAGTGCGTGGCCCATCAGCCGAGCTGCTATAATAGAAAACTACTGGGACACGTCGTCAAAAAATCAATCTGCAAACACTAGGTCATAAGGAATTAGGTAATAACCAGCACTGCTTTCCAAAGAACACATTCTGTCAGAGTAATCCAATTTCCTTCCAGGACAGAGTGATGGGCCTGGTAAATCAGGAACGGCAAGAGACACATCATCGTCCTTAACTTAAAGAACACGGCATTTAATTTCATCTTCTATGAGAAACCTCAAAAGAAAACCTGGGGAAATGGGGTCAACAGTTGGGCTTTCTGGGTTTGGACAAATGACAAGAGGTTGAAGGGTTAACCCAAACAGCAGTTCTTTATATTCTATGTAGTGTAGACGGATTAAAATGGGCAGAGGTAGGGGTGGGCGGTAGCAGGCGTTGGAAGTATTAGGGGAGTTGAGGGGTGGCGATCAGGGGCGATGATCATGGCGGAGTTGGTCCCGGTGTTCCCAGAAGTGGTGAGGTGACGGTGGAGGAGTTGAAGGTGATGATGCTGGTGGAGGTGGAAGTATGGTCATGGTAGGGGTGGTCGTGGTAATGGATGTAGTGATTGGCCATGGAGATGGAGGTCATGGTTGAAACAGAGATGGAAATGCTAATAGCAGTGGGGGTGGAGGTGGTTGTTATAATGGAGATATTGATAGTGGAGGGGATAGAGGTGACGGTGGTTGTGGTGTTGACAGAGGTGACAGTGGTGGTGGTCATGGAAATAGCAACCAAACCTAGCCCGGACGTAGTAAATCTGAGTTTCACAGCCATGCTGTTTTTACCCTTTAATTGACACCCACAATAGGCTGTTCTTTCCACATCTTTGCTGAAAGAAGCTGGCACAAGACCCTAGGCCATTCTGGGTTCAGCCCCACTCTGACCACCTCACTATTACCCCATTAGTCCTGGGGCAACGAACCCCCTCTGCCCAGATAGGATGGGTGACCACAGACCCTAAGAGGCTGGTGTGAGGGGAGGATTTCCTCCAGCCCAAAGAGGTGGGCACAGCCTGAGATTCCCTGCCCCCTCCCCCTTCAAGGAGAGGAAAGACTTCTAAGGCCAAGTGGAGGCAGGCTGCCCGTGCCCAAGAGCCCCCCCTGCCCAGGAAACTGTGCAAGCTAGGGTCTGGGCGGGACTTTTGCGGGTTCTGACTTTCACACCTTTTTTGAATCTGAGTTCGATTACTGTAGGCCAACGACCAGGGGTTGGGAACAGTGGGCTAAAGACCTCCCTCCACTTTGGTTTCTGCCGGGATGTGGCTGTTCTGTTGACTGGAAATAAAATTTAAAAAACCCCAGGTCTGTGAGGCAGTGTGCCTCTGGAGTCCCGGGGGCTGCAAGAGAGGTGGGTTGCTGGAGTCGGCATAGGCTTCGTGGCGTGTATGGTGCGAGAGGGGGTTGCCAGCATGGGCTGGACTCCCTGAAAACATTCTCAAGGCTGCAAACTCGGCTCCAGATTGAAAAAAAAAAAATTCTTGCCTACCTCCTTGCTGTCTGTAGGACCCTAACTGGCTGTGTGACCTTGGGAAGGCCCTTGAGCCAATTTGGGATTCATGATGTTCTCTTATATATAAGAGAACTAGCAAGTTGGATGAGATAATCCTTATATTTTCAACTATAGGTCTAGTACCCTAAATGTACTTCACACCTCAGCTCTGTCCCCAAGCCCACCCCGCCCAACCCTCTCAAGGCCCAACTCAAAGCCACTGCCACTTTTTTTTTTTTTTAAGTAAGCTCTCTACTCAAGGTGGGGCTTGAACTCACGACCCCAAGATCAAGAGGCACAGACTCTACTGACCGAACTAGCCAGGTGCCCCTCCAAGTCACTTCTGTCACAAAGCCCACCTGTACCCAGCAGGCACAAGTGACCAACCTCTTCCTCTGTTACACCCTGTAGGTTTTTCCTACCCTCTGTCTTGAATTGTCACACTGGAGGGTGCCAGGCTCAGTGCCTTCACCAGCTTGTCTGGACCTCATAGGCTTAAACCTCCTTCATCTCCTGTCCCTCTCAGAACCAGCACACGTCTGGCACACAGGATACTACAAGCATAAAGGGCAAGTGAATTTTCCACCTGAAGAAACTGAGACCCCAAGTGACCACATGACTGAGACTAGAACCCAGATCTGTCCCCAGCACATTGGCAGACATGACGCCATAGCAAAGAGCTCACGCCACAGTGGTCCTTGCACGGAGTCTCCCAAACTTGCGAATGAACAGACCTCTTAAAAGGGAAGGTAATTCTCATAGATCCCATCTGCAAGCTCCCAGCAGCTCCCAGGAGCTCCCAGGCCCATGTTGGTGCACACCAACTGAAGGAACTGAAATCCTAGTCCATGAAAATGTTTAAATTCAGAGCCCTGTCCTTATAATTGCTAAAATATTTGAATACGAGTAGAATCCAAATTTTAAAAGTATTCAGAGAACTTATTCTGAGGATAGATACCCTAGTTTGTGACATACTGTCCTAGCTAACAAACTAATTCCCAGAAAGGTGTGAATGACATATACCCTCTTCACTGTTGCTAAGTCCCAGGGTACTTTGCATTTTACATGTACCTTTGGATCATGTGGCCCAGTAAGGTGAAAAGGCAGTCTTTGGGTCATCCAGAATGGTAGGAGGCTCTCGGAACCCTTTAAAAGCTATGTCTAGGACAGCAGTTTATGCTAATATGCAGGTTGGTCATGTATATGCGGTGGGGGTGTAGAAGGGGAAAGGGGAAGGGGAGAGTTTCCAGGTTCTGGTTATAGGAAAAGTATGGCATGCTCAGATTCCCCTTCCAAACTGTCACTCTGTGTCCCGGTCAGCCCTGCTGATGAGGGAGTGCCTTTCCCAGCACTGCATGTGGCTCCCTGCCCGCACGTACCCCACAACCACACACACACACACACACACACACACACACACACACACATATTCTCCCTCCAAGCTGCACTCACATGTGCTCTCACCTCTACAGGGATGAGGCAAAGCCTCTAATCTCCAGAGAGGACCAGGAGTCTAGGAGATGTGCTTTGTTCTGAGACTTGCCATGTAACCTTGGGCAAGTACCCTCTCTGACCCTCCATTTCTCCACCTATGATGAGAGATTCAGATTGGATGGTTTCAGAGATCCTTCCAGCCCTGGCTGTTCTGTGGTCGTGTGATTTCTCCTCTCCTTACATTGTGAAAGGCCCTGGGGTGATGTGGAAGGGGCAGGAGCTTTTGATTCATATGGATCTGTGTGTAAATTCTAGCTCAAATTCTTTTTAGCTGCGTGATCTTAACCAACATATTCAGCTTCTCTGAACTTCACCTTCTCCTCTTTAAATTAAGGGTAACACTTACTATTACATAGGCTACTTGTAAGCATCAGAGACAAAAACAGTATGCCTGGTCTGCTCTCAATTAATGGTGGTTATTATTATATTAGCTAATGAAGGCCATAAAAAATCATATGTGGTGGTTGGAAGCATGGACTCTGAAGCCCTGTGGCCTGAGTTCCAATCCCACCTAGCCACTTTAAAAAAAAAATTTTTTTTTAATGTTTAGTTTTGACAGAGAGAGAGACAGAGCATGAGTAGGGGAGGGGCTGAAAGAGACGAAGACACAGAATCTGAAGGAGGCTCCAAGCTCTGAGCTGTCAGCACAGAGCCCAACGCGGGGCTCAAACTCACAGGCCGTGAGATCATGACCTGAGCTAAAGTCGGAAGCTTAACTGACTGAGCCACCCAAGTGCCCCCCACCTAGCCACTTTTTAGCTGTGTGACCTTGGATAAGCAACTAACTCTATGTTTCCATGTCCTCATCTGTACAGTGGGGATCATAATTATACTTATCTCATAGCATTGTTGCAAGTATAAAATTATTTGATAAACTGAAACACTTAGAGCAATGTCTTATACAATAAGCACTCAAAAAAAAAATATCAGCTATGGTATTATGAACAGGCTGGGGACAGAAGTCCATATGGATCTGGGGAGGGTACCACCAGCACTTTATATCTACTCCCCCCCACCTTTGTTGAGCCTGGAGTCCCATTCTTTTCCCATCATTCACCTCCCCAGCCTGAGGCTCTCCCAGCTTTCATTTCGCACCCACAACCCAGTGACCCTCATCTTCCCTGTGCCCTCCCTGGAACCTGCCCTCCTCTGCCCCACGTGGCCTGTTAGCCTTCACCGGTGGGTATCTATCTGGCTGCTGGCCATGAGACCCTAGATACCCAGACCTCGCCCAGAGCTCTGGGGGTCCTGATCGACCCGGAGCATAGGAATGTGCACAGAGAAAGCAATTCCGCTGCTTCCCTTACCTAGATCCTGAGAGCATTCATTCACTGGCATTAAGTTCTTCCTCAGGGCTGCCCTAAATTTGCTACTCATTCTTGAGCTCTTCTTCAGGTCTTCACAAACGATGCTTTCTTCTGCTAATGGGCCTGTGGCTGAGCTATATAGACTCAGGAAAATAGAAATGAAAACAAAAGTGAAAAACTCTTTTTGTCCCACTAGATTGGCAAATCTGTATATATTCTATGATACCCAGTGGCAGGAATGTGAAAGAATGAGCACCCTCATATTTTGATGGAGGGAGTATGAATTGATATAGCCTCTTTGCAGGGAAGTTTAGTACTAACTGTAAGAATTTAAAACAAGCATATTCTTGGGGCACTTGGGTGGCTCAGTCAGTTAAGTGTCCGACTTCGGCTCAGGTCATGATCTTGCAGTTTGTGAGTTTGAGCCCCGCGTCGGGCTGTGTGCTGACAGCTCAGAGCCTGGAGCCCCCTTCGGATTCTGTGTCTCCGTCTCTCTCTGCCCCTCCCCCACTTGTGCTCTATCAAAAATATATAAAACGTAAAAAAAATAAAATTAAAATGAGCATATTCTTGACCCAATGATGCCACTTCTAGGAACTTATCCTATAGAGCTGGCCAAATGCAGGATTAAAGGAGAACAGCATTACAATGTGTGGATCCAAGAAGAGAACATAATTGGGGCTAGTTCTGCAATCTACTAATGGTACTTATGTCTATAACTGTTCCCAAATCACCGGTCTCTGAATAATAAAGCTATAGAAATACTTCTGTTTGCACAAAGATATTCTTACGAGGATAGATGTGCTCTATAGAACTGTTGTGACTGCAAAACTTTGGAGTCAATATAAATGTCAGAGGGAGGGGACTAGATAAATAATAAGTGGAATATCTATATAAAGGAATACTATACAACTTTAAAAAATTATATAGACATATATATATATATATATGCATGGAAATATTAGGAGAAAAAATAACACGTTGCAGGACAACATATATGGTTTGATCTCATTTAGGGAAAGAAAAAAAACAAAAACAAAAATCCCCACCCTTTCCCCCTCCTCTCAGTTGGGTGGAGGCTTCCTGCTAAGTTCAGGCTGGCTCAGGACAGGCTGCCCTGGGTCAAAAGCCCAGCCTCTTCCTTCCAGCCAAATGGGTCAGTGCCCCAGGATGGCCACACCTGGGGAAGGAAGCACTGCTGAGGCCCCAGGGTCAGGTCTCTTGCCCCATGGAGCACAATGGAAGCAGCCTCCATTCTAAAGCAGACAGACCAGGGTTCAAATCATGTTCATCAATTACCAGCTGAGTGACCTTAGGCAAGTTTCCTCACCACTCTGAGCCTACATTTCCCCATTTATAAACTGGGATGCTAACACCTGCTGCACTCTGTAATGGGAATTAAATGAGGCAAAGTATAGACGGGTGCAAGACCATCTCAGTAAATACTGGCCCTCTCCCATCCCCACAAAAGCTTCTTTTACACTGCTTTCAAATTCCTGCAACCCAGCCTCAGCTGTGACCCTGCTCATCAGCACTTCCGTCACCCCCACCCTAATGATCCGGTCTCCATAGTGGACTCTTCCCAGGTCCACTTACTCGTCACTCAGTGACAACACTGAGGCCTCCTCCAACAACGAGTTGAATAAGACCAATGAAGACTTCCCTCAGGGTTGAAATATCCTCTCCTACCCTCCCCCAAATGTGTCTCCTGTTCTTCTGACATGTGCCCTAGCTCTCAACCCTCACCGGCCTTCAGGACATGACCCCATCAGTCATCTCCCCTTTCACACGGCCATCCCTCCCTGCCACCCCCACCTTATGATTAAGCTCAGGTGGGTGCCACCATAAAACACCCATTTCTCTACCCTGCTCCCCACCCCATCTCCCTGTCTTCTTTAACCACAGTGTCACCTCCTTCTGCCCTCCTGCCATCTATTCGGGGACTTTTGTTCAGTCTCCCTCCCCTGGCCCGCCTCATTTTCACCTCTGGGCAATGGTGGAGACAGCCATAGACCCCTGGAAATGTGCTCCTGGCTTTTGCGACTCCGATGCTCTGCACCGGCCGGGATTCTTCTTCCTGCCACACACCTCACCCCTCCTGCAACCCATCTCCCCTCTATCCTCCGGGAGCAACCTGACCGCCAGATTTCCTCTCTTCGCTGAATGACTGAGCTTGGGAAAAAAACGTGACCCGAGTTGCCGGTTTTTCAGAGAAAACTGAAGTCCCCAAGTAACTTCCCCAAAGCCACACAGCGGGTGAGCAGTAGAGCCGGGTAGTCTTTAATCGTGGAATCAAGTGCTTCCGGAAGTTTCTGGCTCTCCGGAACTTCTTCCCTTCAATTCTACACACTTTCTCGGCCCTAGAAAAGTTCAGCCAGGTGCATATGAGCATAAAAACGTCCCTAATTAGTCTCCATTTCCCCCCGGGTGGGTCAACCCAGCCGCCAGGATCCCAGCCTCTGGCCCGGCACCCCTTCCCAACCTCCCCGGTGCCCAGGAATCTCCGAGCACCTGCCCGGAGAGTGGGCGGGCGGCGAGCGCTGAGGCCCGGCCCCTGCAGCACACTGGGCTGGCCTGGCCCGGGACGCCCACCTCCAGCCCCTCTCCCCCCGCTGCCAGGAGCACGCGGCGCGCACCGCCTGAGCGTGGGAGGGGTTGGATTGACCTTGGCAAGAAGCAGCGAAGCCCTCAAAGGCTCCGGCCCCTCGCGGCCGCTCCGGCGCCGGCGCCGGGGCTCCAGTTTCTGCTGCCACCATCTCTGTTTCTCGTCCAGCCAGGGCCCGGGGGAGGGGTGCTGGGAGGAGCCCGGCCCGACCCCCGGCAGCAGCTCTCGGCTGCCGGAGACGAGATCTGATGAGAATGTCTTCCTGCAAATTAAGCCTTCTCGGGACTCTCCATCCGGTGCCGGCAGCAAGCCCGGCGCGCGGGGAGCCAGGCTTGGGGGGCGGCGGAGGGGCCGGCGCGGGAGCAACAGCGGCCAGGGCGCAGCACCCCACCCTCTGTCCCCGCCCCCTCCCGCCTGCCCCCGGGGTCCGAGCGTGGAGCCCACCTACCACAGCTCCCTGAAAGAGGGCAGCTGTGCCTCACTCCTCTGCCCCGCTCGGGCCACCGAAGGTGTTCAAGCACCCTGTCTCTCTTCTACCCTTTACTCGAGGAGACAAACCCTCCTGGGTTCCGGTCCTGGCTCCAACCCCAAGCTAGCCCTGGTACTCGGACAATTGCTTCTCCCTTTCCCCAGGCATAAATCAGGGGCAAGAGCACCCTTTGCCTTCGGCTCTGGTGAGGATTCATAATCCCGCATGCGAAGGACCCGCCACAGTGCCCAGTACAGAGTGAGCCTAGGGTCCTACCCGGCTTCAAGCCCTGGAGCTCTGGGACCTCCTCCCACCTCCATTGTTTGCACGTTAGCTATCTGCGTTTTTCTGTGCAAGGGAAGCTAAGTAGAAGAGTCTGCAAGGAGTGTGAGAATTTCAGGTGTATTTGGAAAAATAAGAGGTAGAATTTTGGAACTCATTGCCATCCTAGAAAAATACTAGACTCCGAGATTTTCTCCAGGAAAACAAAAAGCGATAATGAAAGATCTTCACCTTTCTTTGGCTGTGAACCTATGGGCGATAAATCTCATTGTTGTTTAATAACTTACTTTTATCCCCCATTTTACAGAGAGGGAACTGATTCCTCAAGATTACACAAGTGTTTAAACAACGGAGTTCCCAGTTGAACACAGCTCCTCTCATTCCAAGTCCTGTGCTCTTTGCTATTCCATGTCTTTGGACATGACTATTTTGTACTATTTATAGTTTCCATACTTATCACTTTTTTCCTTAGTATTGGCGAATTAAAAAAAAAAAGACTCCAACCTGTTTTAACTGTGCTAAAAGGAAGACAAAAAGCAAAGTGGGTGTCTATACTTGCATCTGGGTTCAAAATACGTGACAGGGTGTTGGGGTGGGGTCCGGTGAGCAGAGTGGCAGGGAAGAGGAGATCCCAGGAGCCAGAGTGGCAGGGCATCTAGAGAAGCCGCTGGGGATCCCCTCTGGCTCTATGAAGAGTTGGTGCCTCAAACCCAGCTCTCCCACTCTTCCCACACTGGGGATCCAGGTCAGTCGCAAGTGCCCAGCCCCAGGCCAGCACAGCCCTGCAGTGGGAAGGATGCTTGGCCCAGAGGTGGCTCAGCACTCCCCTGCTCCCCCTTGGGGATATCTGCCCGGCAGCCAGGGCGGGATGCACCTCTGGGAGGACAGACAGAGAGGCATTCAGGGGTTTAGACGGGGAGAGACAAAGGTGGGGAGGAAGCAATGGAATGAGAGGGAGAGACAGGAACCCAGAGGAGGAACAAGGAAGCTATTCAGAGTTAAGAGAGGGGAGGCCGCCGGGGAGAGAAAAGATGGAGAAAAAGGGGAGAAAAGAGAGACAGACAAGCAAAGGGGTGGTGGGCAGAGGGGGAGAGTGAAGGAGTAACAAAGATGGGCAGAAAGGAGACAAAAGAGAGGAGAGAAAAGGAGAAGCAGAGGAGACAGGGAGAGGCAACAAAAAGAGGAGAGGAGAAAGGAAGGAGGCAGGAGGGGAGGGAAGGAGAGGGAGAGGAGACGCGGGCGGGCGGGGGACGGTGAGACCGCGGGAAGCGCTGGGAGAAAGAGAGGGAGACAGTGAGCTCGACGCGTAGGGCTGCGGGGCCGGTGGGTGGGACCGAGTGCTAAGCCTTTTCTTTCTCTTTTTGGGGTGGGCGGCGGATCTCCGCCGAGATAACCCAGCCAAGCCCCCTGCCCCGCGCCCCAGCGAGGGGCCGCAGCTGTATAAATACCGGGGGTGGGGGAGCGAGGCTGCTGCCCAGGGGTCAGCGACACCGGAGAAGGCTTTGCTGTCATTAGCTAATTGAGCCCCAGATGTTAAGAAAAGGTTACGTCCTCCTCCGGAGAGTTTTTCTTTTTAAACACTTTACACAGACTCCCCGGCCAAAATGGCCGGGAGGGACGGCCACCCCCACCCAGGCCTCCCCTGGCCCCGCCCCCCAGGGCCCGCGGCCCCCACCCCGACCCCCCCCATCCGGCTCCCCGAAGCCGCCAGCCGCGGCTGCTGCCCCTGTAATCCAAGTGGCCTGCCCGGAGGCGCGGCGGGG
This sequence comes from Panthera uncia, assembly GCF_023721935.1. Classification (NCBI taxonomy): domain Eukaryota; kingdom Metazoa; phylum Chordata; class Mammalia; order Carnivora; family Felidae; genus Panthera; species Panthera uncia. Next base: position 80,858,765 of record NC_064810.1, read on the forward strand.
ACCACCGGCGGTGGAGCCAGCCCCCAGCCCGGGCCGCGCCGACTGGGAGGTCAGCCCGGAGGGAGGGCGGCTGGGAGCGGGGGACCCCGGGGAGCGGGGCTCTCAGGCTCTTAATCCCCCTGAAGGTTGCAGATCAAAGACGCTGGTACCGAGGCAAAGGCGGTGCGGGTTGGGGGCGGGGGCTGGCTCGGGCAGGAGCCTTCCCCCTGCTCTGCGGGCTGGGGCTCCCTGGCCCAGGACCCCAGGCTGCCAGCTCAGCGGAGGGGGGAGGCTCCGGCTGCCGGTTGAGGACCGCAGGCCTGAGGGAAAGTTGCCCAAGCGCCCCCACAAGGCCTTCATGGAACTTGCCCCTCCCCTGGGGCTGAGGAAGGGTGTTTGTCCAGACCATTCCCAGGGAACAAAACTGTAGAATGCCAGGCACTTGATACATATTATTTCATTTACCCTTCACAAAAACCCAATGGGGTTTTTTCATTGTTGTTATTATTATTAGTTCATAAATGAGGAAACGGGCTTCTAAAAGGTTAAAGACGCTTGCCCAAGGACACACGCGGCTAAAAGTGGCAGAACTAGAACCCCACAGGGCTCAAGGCCTTGCCTTGCTTTTTCCCCTCACTACTCTCCTCCAAACCCCCTACCCTTCCCTCTCCGCTCCCATCCCCTTCCTCTAGCCTCCCAGGCTTCTTCAGCCCCCGAGAAGGGATCCACCCACCTGTGGCCCTGGCAAGCCGGTGGGGAGGGGAGCAGCATAGTGCCAAGGGCGTGGCCAGTGTGGCAACAGCTACGGCTAAATGTGCGGGATGGGGCTGGGCAAGCATGTGCCTGGGTTGAATCTGAGCTGAAGGAATGTTCATGTTGCCCCTGTCCCAGAGGTGGGGCTCCCTGCTCAGAATAGAACCAAGCAAGTCAGAGCTGGAAGGGGCCTTCAAGATGATCTGATCCAACCCTCTTGTTTGATAGGTGAAGCTGAACCCCAGAATAGTGATGCGTCCTCGTCAAGGTCACACAGCCAGTTGGCGGCAGAGCGGGAATGAGAGCGCAGGCCTTCACTGAGTGCCTGCTTGGTGCCCCACACCCGACTAGCTCTGCACACGTGATCTTGTTTAACCCCGCAACACTGCAAGGTGGAGATTATCATGTCTGTTCTCGAGATGAGGAAACTGAGGCTCGTGTCCTAGGTCTCCCAGTGAGAAAGTGGTAGAACTAGCTTTGAACTCAGAACTTCCTCACGATTTCCCTTCCCATGCCCCCCAGACTATTAAGGCGAAGAGTGGAGACTGAGGAATGGGGCGAGACACGTGCTCAACAGCTCTAGAGACACAATAGGAAGGGGACATAGGCTGGGAAACGTCTCATCCTCAGCTTTAGTCTAGACCAGCTCTCCATGACCTTCATAAAGTGGCCCAAATATTGAGGTCCTCCCCAAATTCCATTCTGAGAGGGTAAGTCTGCGGGGGGGGGGGGGGGGGGGGGGAAAACAAGGTAGTTAGTGGCCCTTCACAGTTGTGAGGGTCTGGAGAGTCAAGAGAGGTCTTAATCCACAGGCTTCTTTCTGATTTCCTACCTAAGTTTCAGCTGAGAAGATGAACAGGTCCTAAGGCTTAGCTGCCCCACCCCAGAGCCACACCTGGCTTCCGGGGGCAGCGCTACCCCAGCTCCACAGTCAGACTCCAAAAGCTTCATCCTCATACCTCTTCCCCTTCCTAGCCTCCTTCTATGATCCTGACTTAACTTTTCTTAGCTTTCTACTGGCTCCATTTCACTCATTTATCCATAAATGCATTCAACAAAAATTTATCAAGTACCTACTATGTGTCACCATTGTGCCGGCCCTGGGGATACACCAGAAAGCAGACTGCCCTTTAGAAGCTTGCAGTCCAGCAGGAAGACAGAATTAACTACACAGATGTGTAAATAAATTTCTAATTACAAATCGGTGTTGTAAAGGAAAGTACTGGGTGCTTTGAGAAGTTATAACAATAGCACGCCTGAATGTACGGATGAGATGATTATTAAGACAATAATTACCCAAACAGGGGGGCTGAGGCAACTCCTCATTTGTAATCATGCCCACAATTCTACAGTGGGTCTCCAGTCCTCCCCCAATGGTGACCACCCAGTCTGTCCCAGAGGGTCCAGCTGATGATGTGGGTGGGAGTGGGATGATTAGATGATGGCCCCAGTGTCAACAGTCCCCTCTGCTAGCCAGCTCAGGACTGGGGAGGTCCCAGTCCCGAGGTGGTGAGGAAGCTGGGAGAGAGGCAGGTGAGGGCCAAGGCTTGAGTCTGGGAGCACTGGGAGAGGAGGGGGCAGTGTGCCTACTGATGAGTGTGTGAGCCTCCAGCATCACTCCAGGGAAAAATTCCTCCTGCTCTGCCTTTTGACTGGGTCCTCCCGTACACACACTTAAACAGATGCGCTCTCCCTGACTCTTTAGGGAAGGGCTGGACCAGCCCATAAAAAGCATAGTAGAGCTGGACAGGTCCTGCCTTGATATCAAACAGCCTTGGGCTCAAATCCCACTTCAGCCAGTTTCTGACTGTGTGACCTCAGGCAAGGCTCTTGGTATCCCTCAGCCTTCTGTCCCCTTTGAGGTAACATGAGCCTCTGCCACGGAGGGCTGTGAGGATTTGATAAACTCATGTGCAGAAAGCACTGAATACAGTACCCAGCCCATGGTTCACCATTAATGAGGGACGGCTGTCACTCTGATTATATAACCCGATAATTAATATATAATGGTAATAAAAGAAACCTCACTCATGCCCTCTGGGCTCCCACCTGGTTTCTGAGCCTCTCTGGGAGGTCACTCTCAGTTGGCCTCCCGTGAGAAGGAGTTTTACAAGTCTGTGAAAATTGTCCCAGCAACCCAAAAACCTCTTGAGGTCCAGGCAAGGCACACAGTAGGTATTCAGCATTGACTGGGGTAGGTGGGGAGAGGTGGAGAAGGAAAGCCTGGGAAACCCCCATGTGTGCCTCCGGGGGTGGGCACAGCACCTCTCTGAGCACAAGGCCGGCCATCCCACCATAGTGGGGAGCTCGACATGCTATGCTGTCCTGGCTCTACACTCTTCAGAGCCTGCAGGGACAAGCTGGAGAGGTCTGACTTAGTTGAGCCTTCCCAGCCAGACAGGGAAAGTCATAGCCACAGCCAGCACGCTGGTTCAGCCTCTGCAGGGCACAGAGTGCACCTGGAACCCATTAGGCCTGGCCAGGCCCTTGTTCCCTCTTGGCATAAATAGAGTGAAGAATTTGTTTTGACTACTTCAAATTGTGCAGATTTTAGGGCCTGAGAATTGGAAGTCCCCAATGCCCTGATGGACAAACAGACCAAGAGACAGAGGGCTGAGGCAGCAGGAAGAGAGTCCAGTCCCGTTCCTGTTCCTTGTTACCATCTCTGCTTAGCTGGGCCTCTGATAATGGTAATAACACCATGCTCCATGGAGTGCGAGCTGCTTCCTCAAGTGTCCTATCTTCTCAGCAACCATGCAAGATAGAAATTAGAATCCCTGACTTCTAGGTGAGGAGTGCTATTGACTTGCCCCAGGTCACTGAACTAGTAAGTGGCCGCTCTAGATTCTACACCAGGTTTGTCTGACGTCAAGGCCAGTGGAAATCTTTCCAGGGACCACCACGAAGACTACAGTGGGGGATGGGGTAGAGCCCGGGGTCACTGTCAGAGACACAAGGCTCACAGAGCTGAAGTCACTCAGATCCTCACCCCAGCCAGAGGACAGGAGTCTTAACCTCTGCACTGGGCTCCCTCTCCCAAGTTACCAGCTCTTGACCTCAACTGCCCCAGGGAGTTGTGCCCCCCAGGTCAGGGTTGGGTTGACCTTGGCAGGAGGGAGAGTCTGTGGGCCCTGGGATGCTGCCAAGACCTCGTGAAATGAAAGGGAACCTTGTCCTGTCCCACACAGGGCCCATTCTCTGAGCACTCTTGAGCCAGCCTGGCCTCCATGGACCAAGACCTGATCCCTCTGTGCCAGCTATTCATAGACTCACAGAAGAGCATCCGTCGCCAGGGGCAGGGCCCTTAGAAGTCCCTGAGCCCAGCCCATAAAGTTTACAGTTATGGAAACTGAGGCCCAGGGAAGGGAGGGACTCCCTCAAGGCCACACAGTGAGTTAGTGGCAGAACAAAGACTCAAGCCCCATCTCTGGCTTCCAAGGGCTGAGCCTTTTCTCCAGGATCCTGGACCTCACTCCAAATAGGTAACCCTGCTTTACTTCCCTCCCTTATAGAGACGTCCACAGCTGTGCTCCCTGACCCCCTCTTCGCTCCCCCAGAAGGACTGGCAATAAATACTTGTTGGATTCTCCATTTGTAACTGTTCAATCTCAACTACCCAAGCTAAAAGGGCTGCCTTGTGAGGTAATGAATGCCCCATCCCTGGGATGGTCAAACAGAGGCTAGATGACCACCTGCCATGGAGGTTGCAGAGTGAGGAACTTGGTCTGAGAAATGGTCTCCCTAGACAAACCCAGCTGACCTGGCTGGTCTCCTCATAGCCCCAGGGTGACCCAAGTGAAGATGAGGCCTTGTAAGAGCAAGAGGCCCAGAGGGGCTGGCATCTAGTGGAGGTGACAGATTTATAAGGGTACTGTCTTTTTTTTTTTAATGTTTATTCATTTTTGAGAGGGGTGGGTACAGAGAGGGGACAGAGGATCCAAAGCAGGCTCTGCTGACAGCAGAAAGCCCAATGTGGGGCTCAAACTCATGAACCATGAGATCAGATGAGCCAAGTCAGATGTTCAACCGATTGAGCCACCCAGGCGGCCCTGTAAAGGTACTATCTTTACAAGGATACCCATCACCATTCCCTGTCCTCCAACATCCCATACTTCCTTGACCATGGGGGGGCCCCGTGGTCAGCAGTGTGGTCCCCACAAGAGCCACCCAGCAAAGTACAGGTCCTCTTGGCCCTCTGATTCCACTGTCCCCTGCATCTTGGGACACAGTCCCTTGAGGCCACAGCAGGGTATGAAATTCTAGAGGAAAGCAAGGCCTCCTGGGAAAAGGGAACCCCAACTAGAGATTTTCAAGGGGGACCAGACCAACCCCCTCCCAACTCCAAGCTGTGCCCTTGACATGGCCCAGCCCAGTGGGTCTGTTCAGACTCAAGAATAGAGACCTGGAGTAGTAGCCTGTACTTGCTTGCACACTCCCTAACCAAACACATCTACACTCTAGAGATTTCCTGAGACCTAGAAAAGGAGGTGAGTCTGGAAGTGGGGAGAAGATGGGTTGGTCAAAGATATTTTCCTAGAAAATAATAATAGAATGTAGCTGCAAAGAAAACATTTTCTAGGAAACAAACACTGCTGCCTTTCAGCATTCTCTCAGAGGAACAGAAGATACCTCAAAAGTCAGCCCCTTTTGTTGGCTGAAATATCTCAATGTATCATAATGGGGATCTGGTTGAAACGGGGTGAGGGCCAGGTCCAGCAGGGACCCAAGGGCAGCACAAAGGGGTGCTGAGGGGCTCTGGCGGTAGCCACAGGAATCTGGATGGGACAGACTGGGAGGCAGGAATGGGATGCTGTGAGGTGGTACCTAGAGGGGAAGGCTGAGGAAAGACCATGCTGGACCCCTGCAGGCAGAGGCCCGTGGATGGCAGGACTAGGCGGTTAGGGCAGGGTGGCCGATCTTCAAGTGCACATGGCTGGCCACATTGTACTGGCTGTATCCTCCTTCTGTATCCCAGCCCTTCAGTGATGGCCCGCAAGGCACAGGCCCAGAGTTCATGTGTCCCCAGCAGGGCAGCAGCCAAGCGGGGCAACAGCTCAGATAAACACCAGCCATGGCAGGAGGGATGAGGGGGAGCAGAACCACTGACATTTCAAGAGTCTAGGCAAATACTGAGGGGGTGGGTTTGCGAGGGCTTCTATGTTTGGGAGCTGGGGACACCTGATCATTATTAATACTTGAGTAATAAAGGAAAGAGGTGATCCTTTGGAAGGCTGGGAGACTTGCAAACACCCAAGAGGCAGACACAAAATCAACAGCCTTTGACTGAGAATCTGCCCCGCCAGACCCTTTACACTACATTGTCTCCTTCATGCTCACCACAGCTCTGCCAGGGAGGTATTATTATGCCCATTTGACAGATGCAGAAACTGAGGATCTGAGAGGTTATGTGCCCCACACAAGGCCAAAGTTATTCAAGGGCAGAGGCTGGACTCTTGGCTATTGTCCTGGCCACTCATGAGCAACAGGCTTTCCTCTGCCAAGCACTGAGAAGGGCTGTAGCAGCGGTGCCAGGGGACTGAACCAACCCCGCACCCTCATACGCCTGAGGTAACTGAGGCCTAGAGAAGTGAAACAACGTGTCTGAAGTCATACAGCTTCTCAGGAGTTGAACCAGGCCAGAATTCAGGGCAATAAAAAGTGTTCTGAATTGCTGACCAGAAGGGCATTCCTCCCCGCTCCCCATGCCGCCCCCATCAATCTGTCACAGCCACCCTGGTTCAGCTCCTGTAGTTGTGAAGTTGTTTTCTTAGACTCCTCCCCTGCCACACACACACCTGTTGTTTTGGGGGGCTTGAGGTGGGGCTGTCTGAGCAGGATGCTGCCCCTCATTTCAGCCTTCCCTCCCCCGCAACCCATTGGATGGTCTGTGCCCCCCTCCCCTGCTGCAGCCCCCAAGGGACCCTCGGTCTCTGGTTTTTGTCAGGCCTGAGAGCGGGTGGGATTGATTTATGAGAGGAGCCCCTACCCCCACCTCACCCTGAGCCCTTGGTCCTCCTCCCCCTTCTCCTCCTCTTCCTCTTCCAACTCCTCCTCCCCTGCCTGACTGCCTGCTCAGTTTTCCACAGAGTCAGGATTTCCCTGGGGCCGGGGGCTCCAAGCCAAGAACAACACAAGACCGGTTCCCCCACCTCCCCTGCCCCTCCTATACCCCTCCAGCTCACTCACCCGCCACAGTGGCCCCTCAGTCGAGAGGAGGGATTGAGAGTAGAGGTCCAGGCCCAGTCTGATCCTGAAGGAGGGGCCAGAAGCTGACGTCCCTCCCATCGTGAGCCACAATTGCCCCCCCTTCCCTCCCTGAGAAGTGCCTTTCTTCTACGGCCCCCATTGGGGCTTGCAGAGACTTTGCAAATCCACACTGGGATGTGAGGAGGACAGAATTCTGAGAGCTCAATGAGGTGGGGTGGGGGTGTCTGGAGTGGCAAACAAGACTTGTGACCCACACTCTAAGGGGACAGGTTGGTGAAGACCCTTGGGAATCCATACGGAGGGCAAAGCAGAGAGGACTCTGGGATCCTCTCTTGGCTCTGGGACGTGGAAGGGCAGAGAGGCCTCTGAGACCCCCACACTGGAGGTGGGTGGGAATAAGTTCTCCCATTGGTTAGTGGGTTCAGGGAGAAGTGGGGAAGCGGGCCGGGGGGGGGGGGGGTTCCGAAACAGTGTCTCCTTCCCTCTCCATGGAAAGGAACTTGAGTCACAAAGGAAGAGATGGGAACGGAAGGCAGTACAAAGGCAGACTCTTGCATGATGGCAGTAGTGTTGAAGAAGCAGTAAGCCAGACGGACCCCTGGGCTGGGATCAGAGCAGGGAAGGATCAGGGCAGAAAGAGGGTGGGGAGGTGGGGGGGGTGGTCACTGCTTGTTTCCTAGTCCTACTTCCTGCTGGCTCTGAGACTTGATTTTGGCTCTTGAGGAGGTGTAGAGATATGGAGGTTTGGGGGTGGGGTGGCTGAGAAACCTTGTTTCCTCCCTAGAAAGAGGCCCAGACACCCAGACCATGGCAGGCAGACACAGAGCTTCTCCCTAGAAAAGAGTTCCACGACTCTCTGCCTTTGGCTGGTGCGAAGAGCCTACTGTCCTGTGCTTTGCAACTCCCTCTCTCAGCCCCAGGCACCTCCCCCTCCCCCCATCAGACTAGGCCTGCATCCCTCTCGACAGGCTGCATGAACCCGGGTGACCCCTCCAAGGTTGCCCCTTTCACACAGCAGCTCCTTTGATGAGTCTCTGAAGGCTTCGGTTTTCCTCTGCTGCTGCAAGCCCCTGCCTGGCCCCACAGTGAACCCACCCCAACCCCCCCTCCCCCCCCACCCACCCTCCCCTCATTTCTGACCCATGCCTATCCCTAGCTCTGCCTGGGAAGGAGAGGCATTCCCCAGACTGCCCAGGGCACCCCCTCCCTACCCACCAGAACATCTCCCTAGTTAGAACAAGGAATGAGAATCCACGTTTTAAGTCACACCTCAAAGGCTCAGGAAGGGACTCCTTCCCACCTAGCCCTCTTGCTGAGTTCATCCTTGCATCTCAGGCTTAGCACAACACAGGGGACTCAAAAAGGAAACAGAAAATTTTGAATGAGTACTTGGTAAGATGGGGGGAGTCACAGAGACTTCTCTGCCTCAGAGGTAGGGCAGGAACAGGGGAAGGATGTAGGAGGATCACAGCTGGGCAGTCCTAGAGAGTGTCGTCGACACCTTCCCTCCAGGACAGGCAGATGGGTGGCTGGGGCACCTGACTTCTCCCTCCTATACCACTGCAGGCAGTCCAGGGGAAGACAGGGGGACAGCTGCCCCCTCTACCCATCACAGCTCCGACCTGGTCTCTAGGGAATACACAGGGGGAGTCCTGTCCAGCCCCTCCCCCTCAGCCTGGGCCCAACCTCCTCCACTCCCCAAGCAACCCCCCTCCCCCCAGGCCAAATCTGGCCAATTTGTTCTAAGACTGGATTCTGGTTTCATAGCCTCATTTGAATGATTTCCAACCAGAATTCCTGCCTCCTTTGCAAAGCTCTGCCTTCCCATCCCCCAGCCTCCCTGCCGCCTGGGCTGCTGCCTCGGCCAAGGCTGGTATGGAAGGAGAAGTGATGACCTGACCACCCCCACCCAATCTGAAATGACACAAGCCATCCCCCCTTCCCCTCTGGGCACTCCTGGCCTCCACACAGCTTGCAACCCCAAAAAGGAGGCTGCCGGCTCAGCTCTGTCTCAGGCCTGAGAATGTGGGAGCTCAGGCTCTGTTGGCAGTCTCCTCTGGGGCCTCAGTCACCCTACCTGTGCCAGGAGCAGATGATGTTCTAGATCTGAGCCCAGAGCCCAGCCCTCCCCACAATAGCCTTTAGTTGCCAAGTTAGAGTGAATGCCATACTACTAGCCCTCCCTGCCTGCCCCTGAACACATTATCTAGCCCCCAGGAATAGGAAACGCTCTGTTTCAGATACCAGAGAAAGGGTGTCAAGAGGAAGCTTCCCCTTAACAGCCAGACTTGGGGGGGGGGAGCAGCCCCCAGGGTGCTCTTTCATTCTTACCAACAGAGAGATCAGGCAGAGATTCTGTTCCCTGACCTCTTTCTAGTGACTGTATTCTGACCCAGAGTCAGAGCTCCTTGGGGTAGGGGGTCTCTCTTCCTCCAGGCCCTATGCCAAGAATGTAAGCCGAAGGAAGTTTCTCCCTTTGTTTACAAAAGAGGGGTATGAGGCCCAGAGATATTTAGCAAATTATCTAAGATCACACAGCAGGACTTGAGCCACAGGCTGATGTGTCCACCACCCCACACTGCCAAGTCTGGCTCAGACTGGAGGGCACTCCTCAGCCCTCCTCCCTCCTAGGGGCAGCTGAGCAACCATCTGCAAACCCCTCCCCTGGGAGGTGATCCTGGAGACGGGTCCAACAATCTGTTCTGCAGTTTAGGTGTGTCATTTCCTGAGCCCTCAGGTGGGGGCTGGGGTTGGGTATGGCCCTGCTGGCACCTGTTCGGCACCTTCATTTCACACATGCAGAACCGGGCTTCCAGCACAGGGCTGCAAGTGCAGCCAGGAGCCCTGGGGCTGAGTTAAACAGAACAGCACCCCAGTCCTCCCCACACCACGACAGCCTCTTGCCTCCTCTTCTAGACCCCTGTGGGCTCCCTCTCTTGAAGGCCCCCTCTCAGGTACCACTCTTACCAAGTCTCAGACAGCCTGGGTTCAGATACAGGCTCTAACTTTTACTAGGCATGGGACCTCAGGTAAGTTCTTTCCCTGAGCCTGTTTCCTTATCTGTAAAATGGGGGAATACTGTCTTCCTTACAACGTCAAAGGTTGCTATGAAGAAAACTACATAAAGTCTAGGGGCGCCTGGGCGGTTCAGTAGGTTAAGCATCTGACTTTGGCTCAGGTCATGATCTCGCGATTCGTGAGTCTGAGCCCTGTGTCGGGCTCTGTGCTGTCAGCACAGAGCCCACTTCAGATCCTCTGTCGCTTCTTTTCTGCCCCTCCTCTTCCCATACATGCTCTCTCCCTCAAAATTAAACATTTAAAAATTGTTTAGAAAATACAGATTAAAAAGTTTATATATATATATATATATATATATGTATATATGTGTGTGTGTGTGTATATATATATATATATATATGATTAAAAAGTCTAATACAAGACATAGTTATCCCCTTCTCCTCCCTTCACATATCCTGTGTTTAAGCCTAGTACAAGCCCAGTTTAGGAGGAAAAAGTGTCCCCAGCAGAGTCAAAATTCCAGCTATTCAATATCATAGATATCTCTGAAATCCAAGGCAAGATCCCCAGCCTCTGTTCTTTCATCTGAAAGCATAAACATGGTGTAGATAAAAACGAGACAAGAGAGGTGAAATAAAACAGTGGGAAGGGAAGGGTACAAACCCCAGTTTCTGGCTTCCTTGAATGCCCATGACCCACACTGAGGTCTGGTTGTGAGAGAAGGCCCATTCCTGGGTCAGGAAGAACCCTCTCCCCATTTTCCTCCCAGGGCCATTCTAGGGTCTCCATGACTCATCCTCCACAACAAGCAGCTCTTTTTTTGTTAAGCACCAAGCTGGGTGCCCTGCCTGCTGGTGCCTGGCCCAGAAAAAGGAGAGTCAGGAGCTCTGGGGATGGTCTGGCCTCCTCAGGGATTCCAAGGCTAGCTCTCACTCCCACCTGCACCCTGATGCTACTTCTTTCTGCTCAAGCCTTGGAAATTTCCAAGGACATGAACTTGTGGGGACAGGAAACAGGACACGGCTTCTCAAGGTGATTCCCATGAGGCTTTGCTGGTACCTGGAGGCCATGGGGACCCTAGACCTGTGATGTAATCATCCTCCCAAACCCATACTCTCCTAAACAGACACGGAGCAGAGGCTCCTGAGTTTATCTTCCCCCAGAAAATAAATAAATAAATAAATCTACATACTTTATTACCTCTTAAAAGCACTTTGTTAATGACCTACTATGTGCCTCACACTCTTTGCATCCTCTTGTTCTATTCTCTCAGTAGCCATGTGAGGTGGAGGTTAATTAGTTCATTTTACAGATAAGGAAACTCAGAAAGGCTAAGTGAGTTGTCTAAGGTCATATAGTTCCCATGTAATAGAGCTGAGGGCTTACAGTTGGATGTCTTCAGAGGTGGATACTGTCTTCAAGCTCAGAAAGGCTTTATTTCCTCCATTCTACCTGAATGCCCCTTCAAAAAATCCCTTCTCTGCCTGAGAATAGATATGGCTGTCCCGCCAGCCCCACAGAGCATACCTTCCCACTGACGCTGTGCCCCTAACACTTCCTGTCATGCCTGTTAATTTCCCACTCTGATCACTACTTCCAACGCTGGCATCTGATTGGGTCCTGGGCCTCTAGGGTTAGGCCTGTTAAAGACACAACAGGGGACCGAAGGAGGAGCCCTCACAACCACCACTTGCCTTTTTCTTGCCTGGTTGTTTGAAAGGGGCTTTCCCTGGACATCAAGGCAGAAGAACAGAAAGAGAAACTGAATGGCTGAAATCCATTCCACAATGTCTCTGTACTTGGGGGTGATGATGGGTAGATGAGGACCAAGCTTTGGTGCCTTGTTAGGGGTGGGGGGTGGGGTAGGACAGGACAGATTCTATATACTACTGTGGAAGAAATGGCCAGGAGAAGGCATAGATATATCTAAAGGAAGGTGTAGGGGCCATAATTTGTGAATTTCCTTACTCTCTTTTATAGCCCTAAATATAGGAATTCCTTCGTTTATCCATCGAACCACCTAAACATCCACTCATCCATCCAACCATCCATTCATCTAATTATCTAATTATCTATCCATTCATTCACCCTACCATTCATCTGTCTTTCCATTCACCCATTCATTTATCTACTCATCCACCCATTCACCCATTCATCCAGCTATCTATCTTTTCATCTATGTTTGTGTATCCATTAGTCTTTCCATCTCTCCCGTTTTTCCTTCCTTCCTTCCTTCCTTCCTTCCTTCCTTCCTTCCTTCCTTCGTTCTTGTATTTTGAGAGAGAGAGAGCCTGGGGAGGGGCTGAGATGAAATCGAGAGTTGGATGCTTAACCAACTGAGCCATCCAGGCACTCCATCCATCCATCCATCCATCCACCCATCCATCCATGCATTTTCTCATCCATACACCTGCTTGCCTATCCTTTAATCCAGTCATCCATCCATCCATCAATCCATCCACATATCCATTCATTTATTCATTCACATACCCATCATTCATTCATCCAACTATTCTTCTTTCATACATGCATTCACCTATCTATCCATCATTCCATCTATCCTTCCATTTACTTTTTCAACTACCCATTCATTCACCCATCCATTCATCCACTTATCCACATATACACACATGAGTACATGCTTATTTTATTCCACCCATCAATACATTCATCTATTAACCCATTTTTACAGAATTAAATTAAATAATTTAATAAAGTTCTCAGCACGGTGCCTGGCACAGTAAGCATTCGATTATGGTAATCACAGTAGATTTTAAGATTTTATTTAAGAAGCAGAATAGTATGAGAATAAAAAGTATCAGCTCTGGAACAAAACTACCTGGATTCAAATCTTGGCTCTGTCACTTACTAGTACTATGACCTTGGACAAGTTACTTAATTTCTCTTAACCAAGCTTTCCCATCTGTAACACAGAAATGTTAAAGAGTACATTTCAATTGAGACTTAGAAATGTAGAGTTGTCCTGGAGATTAATTACTAAATGTAATACACTTAGAATAGTGCCCCACACATACTAAGCTCTCAACACATCACTATTACTATCCATTCATCCCTCAGGCATTATTGAGCCCTTATCTTGTGCCAGACCTGGGCCCATCTTCCTGTGAGACATGCATCATCAAGAAGGAGCATACATCAAGGCAGAGAAGACAAACAGGAACACACTTACAATGTACTATGATAAGGGCTCTCAGAAAGGCATGAAGGATGCTTGCAGGAGTAGTGAGGGGGGCATTCCCCACGCACCCATCTCGGCCTCTTCTCTTTACTCTACAACTCTCGAAGGCAATCTTACCTGTTCTCCAAACTTGATCACTGGCCTCCATGCTCAGACCTCACTCCTGAGCTCCAGATCCATATATGCAATGCCTGCCTTACTGGGCATCTCTCCTTGAAAGCGCCAAACTTAATCCACTGTTCTCCTTCACCTATACTGTTCTTCCTGTACTTTCTGAATCTAGAAATGGTCCCAAAGTACACCCAAATACCCAGTCCTCAGAATCACCCAGGCTCAGACTTCTATTGTCTCTCCCCTCCCACATCTTGTCAGTCACTAAACATGTTGCTTCTTACCTCTGCAAGATCCCTTACACCTGCCTCCTTGTCACCTCTACAACACCTCCTCCTCACCCCATCTCCATCTAGGACCTTATTACCCTTCACCTACACTGTGGCCTCCTTCCCTGCCTTCCTGCTGACATCTCTGTGTCCTCCAGTGCATCCTACACCTGTCTCACTCCACTTCCCAAGACACCGTTCTCATGTCACTCAAAATCCATCAGTGACACTTGGACTATTTCTGTCACCCTATTACCTGTCTTTCTCCTCCACTGGATTGTAGGCTTCTTGAGGGCAGCTCACTTACCTCTACTGCCTGAAGCTCAGTGTCCGGCAAAGAGGAAATCTCAACAGGTGTTCGTTGAGAGGATGCATTATTTTAGTAAACTAGGAGGTGAGAATGGAAGAAGCTGCAACTGGGGGACCTGAGTAGTATAGGAAAGTCTGTACCAGCTGCTGTCAGAGAATTTTGTTAAAAATTAGCAAAACAAGTGCTCGCTTTGGCAGCACACCTACTAAAACTTAGCAAAACAAGAAAAGGATTGGTCAGAGAGGTCACGGTGGCAATGTCTGTGAGTGAGAATAGTCCAAGTTGGGTACACCCCAGAAGGCCCCCAGGTGGGGAGAAAAAGGGATTTGGGGACCAGAGATTTCAAAACTGGGCAGACAGGAGGAAGTGGTGAGAGACTGGAATATCAGACTTCCAGTCTTGGAGATGGCTCGATGATAATAAGGATCAATGTGTAGCTCGGTGTGTTGTTGGAGGCCAATTGGAAATGAAGAAGATCACTGGAGGGGGCGCCTGGCTGGCTCAGTCCGTAGAGCATACACTCTCAGGGTAGTGAGTTCAAGCCCCACATTGGGCATGGAGCCTACTTTAAAAGAAGAGGAAGAAGGAGAATAAGACCACCCAGACTGCCGCTGCCACCACCACCACTGGAGGTGAGAGGTCAAGCTAGAGCTGAGAAGAATCTGGTCAGCCAGGTACCCCAAGTCCAAGGGAGAAGGCTGACTGAACATGAGGCTCAGAAAAAATGAGGGAGGTGAGGATGAGAAGAAGGTAGTGTAGGGAAGATTTCAATAGTGGAGGTGGTTTCAAAAGTAAGCAGAGAGGACGTTGGGAGCACAGTGCTTGGGAGTGGTGCTGGGGTGGCAGTATGGGTGGGAGTCGCAGGGTATGTGGGAGGCTGTGGTGTCTGGGGAAAGTCAGCTTCTGTACCCCCCACATTCCTGGAGACACACCCTTGCCTGGTCCTCCAGGCCAGTACCTCTCTCACCTGCCCCAAGTTCAGTGCCCAGAGGAGGGAAAGGGGTTCAGGGACAATTGTTTCCTGCCTCTCCTTCTCCCTGTCAGGGCAGGATAAAGTGGGGTAGGGGGTCTTCCCCAGCCCCCAGTAGTCAGGGTCGGGGCAGCCACCTCTAGGCTGATGTCACAGCAGGCCTTCAGCCAGAGCCTGAGTCTGTTTTCATTCCTGCCCCGTGAGAGGGGAATAATTAATGAGAAACAGAGAGGGGCAGGGAGGGGAAGTGGAGGGACAGAGCTCTTGCCTGTCAGACCTGTGCCCCCACCCCCAAGCTGGAACCCTATGCATTGCTGGACTGTGCTCCTACCGATGCCTTCAGTGCCTGGGACCCAGCTCTCCTCTCTCCTCTTCCCTCTCTGAAAAAGGAAAGCTTAGGTAGCCGTTGCCCATGTGTGCAGAGCCCTCTCCTTGTGGGGAGAGTGTCAATTTGAAGTGACCCAGGAAGGGCCCGGGTGTGCCATAGAGGTGCAGCACTTCTAGGTTCCCCTGGGCCCTCTTCCAAGGTATCCTGCTAGAGTGGGAAGAACCCAGAATAGTGGATAGGTTAGATCCAATTCAGATCTTGGCTTTGCCGTTGACTGGCTCTGGGACCTCAGGCAACCCATGTAATCTTTCTGAGCTCTTCTGTAGAAATGGGGATAGAACGCATCACACGTACTCAGAAATGCCTGTGGACAAATGTTCCTTGAGGCAGGGAAGAGGTAGAGCAGAGGGCTACAGAAGTGGTGACAGATAGGGTGCCCAAGGAACACTGCGGAGCTGTAGAACTGCTGGGACCAGGTGCCCACGATCGGCCCTCTGGGCTATGAGAAGTAAATGGCCGAGCTGGGGATGAATTATGAGGAAGGGAAGGCTTAGTCAATGGCATATGTCTACGACCCTGTTTCTTCCTCATCCTCTGAGTTAGAATGGTCTCCGTGCCCCTAGACTGCCCTGCTCATACAAGCCCCAAGACTTTTGCACAGACTGTTTCCTTCTCCCTTCCTGCTAACTGCTAATAGCCTCTAAGGCTTAATTTAGGTCCCCTTTTCAAGCACCTTTCCTTGACAGAATTCCCAGCCTGAGTCCCTTCCTTACAGTTCCTGGTGCTTACCTAGCTGCGGCACTTACTGTACCACATTGCGTCAGCTGATTTATCTATCGGTGATCCCCTCTGAGCTGTGTGCACCTCCAAGGAATAGGAGCTATAGCTGGTTCACCTCTGTATCCCCAACTCCATACACTGGGACTGGCATACAGAAGGGTCCAACTGAATAAATGAATGAGTGAGGGAGGGAGTGAATGAAGATATGCTCAGGGTCAGATACCAAAAGGTTAAAAGGACTTGGAGGGCAATTGGGGGCCCCAGCTCCCTCTCCTGGGCACCAGATAACTGGTTAAAGGACCCTCAGCCTTGCCCAAGACTAGCTCAGGTCTCTAGAGCTGTGATTTGGTCCCACATCCATTAACATTTACCTTGACTTGTAATTTTATACATTTCTTGGTATGACTATATGAATAGCATCCATGTTCCTATTAGACTGAGCTCTTTGAAGCAGTGGCTATCTCTATTTTTGCTCATCACAAATTCCTAGTACCCAGCAAAGCACCTGACGCATAGTAGACATCCAGTAAACTTCACCTGAAGAATGAGTGAATATTGGGGAGGAGCCCCCCCACTCTAAGCCAGATCCCAGATCAGTGTGCTAAGGGGATAGATGCAGAAACCACATTCCCTCCACAACTTGCTGGATTCTCTACCTCTTAATGGACTTTTGCACTCTTGTTGCCTTCAAACCATCCAAGCCCCAACAGTCCTATCCCAGGAAGTGGGCCGGGGCCTGGGCTAGGCCTGCAGGAAAATGTCTAGCACCCTGTGCATGGAAAGGGGATGGTGGATTTCCCCAAGTGCCTTGATTTATTCGGCTCCTGCTATGCGTCAAGCACTATTCAGCATTTTCCTATCTTTTCCTATAAGTTATTTACACTTCATACTAATAAAAATATTAGCTGCAATTTTTGAGTACTTCCTATGATCTTGGCACATACTTTACATTCATTAACTGACTTAATGTTTGTAACAGTCTCATGAAGTAGGAATGATTACTATACCTTTATACAGATGAGAGCATTGAAGTACAGAGAAGTCAACCTGCCCAAGGTCACAGACTAGGAAGCTTTGCCTTGACCCCAGGTCTGCCTAGACTCTAAATCTGCAGCCCTTCCCACTACACTACCCCAGTCCCCCCAGATTTCCAGTTTCTAATCCAGGGTCTGGCCACTCAGGCTTAGATCTAAGGGCTGCTGTCCAGGTCCTTCTCCCTGGAGCCACCCCTGTTGGAGGGAGATACTGCTTAGAGCAGTTTACTTTCCCTACCCGTCCATACTCTTGAGTTTAGGTCATTTGAAGCTGTAACTGCCCCTCTGGGGCAGATGGGATAAGAGAGGTGTGCCAGAGTGCCTCTCCCCCAGCCTCAATACTCCCTCCTCCCACTGGCTTCCCTTTTTAAGCACTAACTTGGGAGATCTAATTTTCTGCCCCCAGGAGTGTGTAATTAACTAAGACTGGGCAGAATAAGACCGCACTACCTCTCATTCCTTTTCTGTCCCCAGAAAAGACAGACCCCTCCTGAATACCCTCATTCTTTCTCTCCCCTAACCACGCCCCACCCCTCCCTGCATCACTGCTCAGAGGTCTTGAGGACTCAACCCAACCCCCCAGGGAGATACAGGTTAGCTGGGTTAGGCCTCCCAGGTAGGAATGCACCAGAGCAGGGCCTTCAAGGAGGGGTCCGCTTTAGTGCTTTGTGGTCTTTGCATCCCTTCCCCCACCTCTTCTCAGTCACGGAAGCTCTAGCCGCGTGTAGGTTGGGTAGTTGGGACAGAGGGTCTTATAACTGAGGACGTGTGAACCTGAATAAAGGAGGTGACTTAGACACATGGTGTGGGTATGGCTTGGGTAAGTGTAGGGTGTCCCTGTCTGCTGTTTCAGTGCTTAAGTGAAAGGAGAGAGGTGGGCATGCAAGGGAGTACAAATCTGAACACACATGGAGGGAGGTATGTGCGATGAGCTGCATAGGGCACATCCAACAGAATGCCTTACGTACCCCGGACTTCTGGAGTCAAGACGTCCCTCGACATCCCTAGAAATCTTCGGCCTGGGGTGCACACACCAAGTGCCCTCTCTGTAGGGCTCCTGGCCCCCAGTTCCTCCGGTGGCGCTCTACGTCCACCATCCCGCCCTCCTTGCGGACCCAGTAGGGGGCGATATCTTACCTCTCCGGGTGGAGCCCCCATCCCAGGCTCCCGCTAAGACTATTAAAGTGACGGGTAGGGCGCTGAGGGAGTCAGTCCAGGAGACATGAGCCACGGGCCCTTCCTCACCTCGGAGCCTCAGGAGCAGGAAGTGGACACTTGAGCAGGCGCTTGGAGGGCCCCTCCCCTTTATCTGTACCCTCAGTCCGGGAATGCGGCGCGGGGTGTGCAGGACGCCACTCCGCACCGCGTCCCCTCCCCTGGCCGCCCGAGACACCTCGCGCTGTTGACAGCTCTGGCGCCTGGGTCTAAGGCGACCTGGGGGAGCCGGGGGCGGGAGGGGAGCGCACCGTCCCCGTCACCCCCCACCCTCGGCAGTCCCCAGCCAGGGAAGGAGGGTTCCGCGGATGAGCTCGGTGCCCACCCACCTCCCGACCCTGGGGGACGCGGAGGACAGAGCCTGACGGGGAGCCCCTCCCCCGGACCAGCCACTGCAGCGCGGCGCTCGGCTCCGTGGGGGGAATACTAAGGAGCGGGCGCGGCGGGAGCAGCGGAGCGCGGGAGCGCGCGGCGGAGGGGCTGGAGCGGGCGGGGAGCCCGCACCGCGAGCCGCCCGCCGCCCGCTCCCCTGCGCCTGCTCTCAGCTCGCTGGCCCGCCCGACTCCGAGGGCCTGCTCCCCTGCGCCTGAAGTAGCTACCCCTTGCCTCCCCGTCCGCAGCAGCGCCAACCCCGGACTACCTCCCCCACTGAGAACTCTGCCCTGCCAGGAAATGTCCGGGAGATGTGTGGGGCCCGCGGCGCGTGAACCCGGAGATCTACGGGGCTTTGTCCACGCCCCTCCCCCTACCGGGTCCAGCCAAGACTCTGATTTAGGGAATGCGGGTACCTTGGAAACCTGTTCCACGCCCTGCAGAGGTTTACTGCCAGAGTGTCCCTCCTGACACTGGGAAAAACGACTGCACTTGCCTCCCTCCAACCTGTGTGTTTCTGCATCCAAGGGGCCTCTGAGCGCCGCCCCCCCACAATTTCTCCTTTGACATTTCCAGAAGCTGTTTTCCTAATCCTCTCCCTGGTTCTTGTTATTTATCCTCTGAACCTTTCAAGTGTGCAGGCAGTCTCTGGGTGGGAATCCCAGCCCCAGGACTCACTTACTGGCTCAGCGACTTTGGGCAAGTTACTTAACCTCTCCCTTTCCTCCTCTGTAAAAAAGAGATAAAAATACTTCCTTCCTTGGCTGGTTGTTGTGAGATTAAATAAAGATCCATGTATAAATGGAGCATTTTAGCCCGGTGCCTGGAGCATAGTAAGCGCTCAGTAAAGAGTACACACACTTCCGGTCTGATGCTTGTTGAAAGGAGCTAGCCTCTGCATCTCAACACCAGTGGCCTCTTGAGCCCTTTGTCCAAGACCACGTGACCTTGGGAGCTGACCAACCCCTTCCACCCTCCACTCCCTCAAAGACAATGGGTGTGAAAGGGCTCTGTCACACCATGCCGACTCCAGCATCTGCCCTGGCCCCAGGAACACCTGGGCCTGAGAAGGCAGGAAGTCAGGAGCAGTTTGCTTTCTACTGTTACCACCCACTTCCAAGAAGTTAGATGCAATAAGGCCAAAGCACAAAAGGGAAGGTGAGCCTGGCTAGGCCCAAAACTGGTCTCCCAATGACTCCAGAGAATTCTGAAGAGGGCTGGCGCTGAGGGACTGTGAACCTGAGGTCATGAGAGAATCCCGCCTCAGGAGGTGCAAAGAGAAGGGGCAAGAGAATCATCTTATTGCCTTTATTCCGCTGTCGGCCCAGCTGGCCCCACTGCAGGGCACAGGGCCAATCTTTTACACACTCACCCATGCTCTCTGTGCAGGTCCGTGCATGCACAGACACACACACACACACACACACACACACACACACAAACACACTCACATACACACCCAAACTCTGGCTCTGAGAGTCAGTCTCTGGGGGGCAAGGGGCTACTCCTCAGCCTGCCCCTGCCTGCCCTTTTATGACAGCACCAAGGGCGGGGGTGGGGCAGGGCCCTCAGCCCCCAGAACAAGTCCCTGTGCAAACTGGAGGTGCCAGCTGGCTTCAGGATGGGGTGTCACATTTCCCCATTCCTGGAGTCCCCTCCTCCAGTTCCTGAGGGAGGGACTGCTCTCTGCCTACCTGGGGGGCCAGACCCCTGCCAGGGCTGGGCCCTATAGAACCCAGGCTTATCCTCCACCTGACCCTGCCAGGACCTTCAGCACTGAAGAACAGCGAAGTCTGAGGTGGTGGATATCCCCCACTGGAGAGCAGGAAGGCCTGGGCCCTGAGGGGCTTGGGGAGGGGTCATCACCCCCTCTCCTAATCCATCTTCAATATGAAGAGGTTTGGGACACACTTCCTGGGGAGGGAGCACAGGCTTGTAGGAGAAGTCCCAGCTTGGGCCTTCCCCAAACTTCCATCTTCTGGGCCACAGCCTAAGGCCAGGCATCCAAAAGTCCAAAAGTCCAGCCGGCTGGTCAGAGTCCCTGCACAGTCCTTGGGGGAGTACCCACCCCGTGGGAGTCAGGTGTCAGACCTGCACGGGCAGTGTCTGGTTCATCTGCAGCCGCATGTCCTGGATACTGCTAAGGATCTTCTTCTGGTGGCCAGCCAAGGTGACCCCAATCCGCAGCAGGTCTCTGCAGATGGACCAAGGGCAGGGTCAGTCCCTCCCCTCCTGCCCACCACTCTGGGCCCTGCACAGGTCCCCCTGCCCTACCCCACCAAATCCGAGGCACACTCACTCTGCGGTCATCTGAGCTACCAGGTCAAAGGATGCAAACCCTGCGCTGACAAAGCTCTCCTTGTACCGCCCCATCTTGATGGCATCTAGCCAGTCACCAACTGTCGTGAAGGTCGTGTAATCCGGGACCGTGCGGTCTAGGAGGGGCTGTGACATGCTGTGGGGAAAAGAGAGAGACTTGGTGAATCCTGACGGCAAGGGAAGCAGGGGTAGGACTGCTGCCTCAAAAGCAGAGTGGGAAAAGAGGCAGAAATACTGACCCAGACTGGGCACTGGCGATGACCTTGAGGCTGGCAGCATTTCGGATGAGTTTGTCCAGGGTGTTGACGATCTGGGAGAATTTGGGCCTGAGGTTCCGGTCCCGTACCCAGCAGTCCAGCATGAGCTGGTGCAGTGCCGTGGGGCAGTCCATGGGTGGGGGCAGCCGGTAATCCTGCTCTACAGCATTGATGACCTGAACAGAGAATAGGGAAACCTGGCGTGAGCCGCCGTTTTGCCCCACAAGGGCTCCCACCCACCTGACCACTCTGGCTGGCCCCACTCACATCCTGGTTGCTCATGTCCCAGTAGGGTCGCTCTCCATAGCTCATGACCTCCCACATGACGATTCCATAGCTCCAGACATCACTAGCAGAGGTGAACTTCCGATAGGCTATGGCCTCTGGGGCAGTCCAGCGGATGGGGATCTTCCCGCCCTGGTGGGGGGGGCACACGCCCTTCACCCAATGACTCGGGGCTGGTCCCCAGCCCCGAGCCCCTGCCTGGTTGGCCCCGCCCCCGGTCTCCCTCCCAGCTGCTTCCTGTACCAGGGAGCTGGTGTAGGTAGGATCAGAAGGATCGTCCTCCAGGAAGCGGGAGAGGCCGAAGTCTGAGACTTTGCAGACCAAGTTGCTGTTGACAAGAATGTTGCGGGCAGCCAGGTCTCGGTGCACGTAGTTCATCTCAGACAGGTATTTCATGCCAGCGGCAATGCCCCGCAACATGCCCACCAGCTGGATGACTGTGAACTGTCCGTCGTTGAGCTAGAGGCAACACACAGGCTCAGGTGGGCCCACCACTTCCCTGCTGGCCCGGGGCGTACCCAACTGTGTGCATACAACATCCCAGGAAACCCCAGTGAGGATCCAAATAGCTCCGACCACTCTCATTTTACAAACAAGGTAGCTCAAACGCAGAGAGATTAAGTAAAGCCTGAGGTCACACAGGCGGTAGCGGATGGAGTCAGGATGAGAACTTTGGTCTTTCTGGCTCTGAGGCCCTGGCTGCTTCCCTGCACCATGCCACCTCGGTGAATATTTGCAGACTTGAAGAGGGTAGGGTCTGTCTAACCTTGTGGGAGGGTATGGTCTGCCCAACCCAGCTCTCTGGGGGAGGGGAGGGAGTTGAGAGAGCTGCCTCTTACCCGGAGGAAGGAGTCCAGGGCACAGTTCTCCATGAACTCGGTGAGAATCATGACTGGCCGACTTTTAGTGACCACGCCCTCTAGCCGGATTATGTTGGGGTGGTCAAACTGACCCATGATGGAGGCCTCACTTAGGAAGTCCCGCCGCTGCCTCTCCGTGTAGCCCACCTTCAGCGTCTTGATGGCCACAAACACCTCCCTGCGGCCTGGCTGTTTTAGGCGACCCCGACACACTTCCCCAAATTCCCCTGCAGGGCAAAGGGCACAAGTAGGAAGTGACTTCTGGGTTTGGCCCTGTCCCCAGTGCATGCCGGTCCCTCCCCAGGGTAACCCCAGCCTCTCCTCCCCACTGTGCCCCAGGGGGACTCACCAGCTCCAATCACTTCCTCGATCTTGACACAGGACACATCGATTTCCTTGGCAAATTCCCGCACCGCCTCATTAGGGTCCTCGTAGGTAAAAGGGTCAATATAAACCTTCATTCCAGGAGCAACTAGAGGAAAGAAAAGTGGGCATGAGGGACTTTGGGCTAGGGCTGGGGACAGTGAGGGAACTCTTCAGGCTGCACTGGTACTGCCCAGGCCCAGGGTACTGCCCCATGCTCTCCCCCTGATGGGAGCACATTTTTCACTCTCCCTACTAAGTCTGCTCCATATTCCTCTCTGCTGGAGTCCCATTTGGGCCCCTCCCCACCATCCCCTCCGTGGGAATCAGTGACCATAAAAGTTAGACACCGAGGAACTTATTCTTCTTTCTCTCTCATCTCTCATCATGTCAAAACCTCTCTCAGATTCATTCTTCCCCTCATTCCCACTGCCCCTGACCTTATCCAGACCTTCAACACTCAGACTCTTGCAATAGTCTCCCAGCTGGGCTCTCTGCCTCTGGACTTTTCCCACCAATCTATCCAGCATACCTGTCTTCCTAAAACAATACTCGCATTGTATTACTCCGAAGCTTGAGAGCCTTTCGGATTACCTATGGTGGAGTCAAGTCCAAACTCCTCTGCCTGCCTTTCACGACCCTCTGACGACTGGCCACAACTACCCAGCCTTGCTCCCTGGCAGCTGTCAAACCAGTCTTCTCACTGCCCCCATAGTCGGGCACTCTCCCCACCCCACCCACTGCCTTCCAGAGGCTCCTCTAGCCAGGAATGCTCTCTCCCACCTGTCTAAACCCTGCTCAACCCGCCTGGCGTAGCTCAGCCCAAGGCCACCTCCTCCAGGAAGGCTTCCTCTTTTCTGAGCTCTTACAGGTAACAGGAACACCCAACTTAACACTTAATTGTTCTTTCCTTTTTTTCCTGTGTGTACGATTCTTGTCTTTCTCATAGGATTAACTGCCTTTGAGGAGAGGGGTCACTTCTCATTCACCTCTGGGGCTAGCAGGAGTGAGGCAGGGGCTCAGGAAACAGCCCTTGAGTGGAAGCAGGAGGGGCTGTCCAGGATAGAAGTACAATGGACGAAACCCCAGGCAGGGAAGAGGGTATCTCCCAGCCCTGCAGGGACCAAGGGAATGTTGGGGGCCGGGGGAGGAAACAGGGTGAAGAGACAAACTCACTGTATTGTTGTAGCTTCTCTGTGTACTCCGAATCAGAGCTGTGCCGCTGCTTCCTGGAGGGGGCGGGATGGAGGTGAGGCCTGAGACAAGTCCAAGAGCTCCCTTCGTTCAGGGAACCCTCGGGCTCACAAGAGGGGCAGGGTGCACAGGGGACGGCCCGGTGTCTGGTCCCACAGTCAGTGGTAACAGCAGCCACTGGGTCTCCGGGTAAGGGGCTTGGTGGACTTGGTCCCCCAGGGGATCTGCCGGGGAAAAGGCAGGGGACGGTATGAGGACATGGGCGTGAACTAGAGAGGGCCTTGCCAGCAAGGAGAGCTTGGGCCCACCAAGGGCCTCTATGGTGCCAAAGGGAAGCTCTTGCCAGCCCATGGGAGCAACTCGGGCCTGAGAGTACCTGAGGCAGACAACAGCAATGACCACGACAGCCACCACGAAGACAAGTCCAGCTGTGGCAGAACCCACAATGAGGGGAAGTTGCTCCTGGAGCTGCTGGGCACCAGAGCCTGGAGACCAGGAGGGGACTGGTAAGTGGGGGGATGGAAAGTATTAGGTGAGTGGGAGCAGGCACAGTGGGCTACGTACCTCTCTCACTTGTGGTCTCAAACTCAGCAGGACGGCTGTACTGCCCGTAGCCAGCTACGGTGCGGGCACGGACCTGGACCACATAGCGGGCATCAGGCCGCAGCCCGTCCAGCTGCACGGAGTTCTTCTGGCTGGTCACCGTAGAGGCAATGCCCTCACTCTGCAACACCAGGAGGAATGAGGCACCTCAGTGGGTCCTGAGGCTCATCAGCCCCCGCCAGCCCTGGGCCTACCTGTGGCTGCCTCAGTACCTGAGACCTGGCTCCCAAGGGCCCCTGACCCTATCTGGGGGTAATCTTCTCACCCCAAGGCATCCTCCTGCCCCTCAGGGCTCTGACCTTCTCAAAGTACTTCATCTCATAGTCCAGGATGACTCCGTTGGGCCGCTCTGGGGGTGCCCAGGACAAGGTCAGGCTGCTACCTGAGCTGCTGTGCAGATGTAGAGTAGGCACTTCAGATGGGGCTATGGGAAGAGACAGGGCAGGGGCTCACAATGGGCTCCTTGGGCCCTGGCATCCTTCCCAAGGACCCAGTTCCCATGGGACCCCTGGTGGTCCACTGACAAGCCCTGGGCAACCTAAGCTCTGTGTGGGAGAAAATGACCCAGGCCCTACCCTCCCGTGTCCCCTCCTCACCAGCCTGGTTGGTGGTGATATTCACAGCCGCATAGCGGGGGGGCAGAGGGCTCTTGCCCGAGACGCCATTGACTGCCTGCACTTCAAAGGTGTAGCGCGTGTGGGCCAGCAGATGGCTGATGTGGACCCGGCGCTCTGTCAGGCCCAGCTGCCGAGGCACAAACTCCACATTGTCATCACAGCGAGAGCAGGTTGAGGCACCCGTGGCCCCAGGGCCCCCACGGCACTTCTTGCAAATGACGTTGTATAGGAGGTCGTCCCGGCCACCCAGGTCCCGGGGTTCGCTCCACTCAAGGATCAGCGAGGTCTCATTCACGTTGGAGATCACACCCCGAGGAGGGGATGGCACCGCTGGAGGGAAGGTGGAGGGAGAGGGCAGTGAGCTTGGGCCACAGCACCACCCTTCCACCCAGAGTTCCTGCATACTACAAGCTGCTTCCCACCTCCTTGCCTTGGTCTCTGCTCTAATAAGCAGAATATCTCTCCTACACTTCTTCACTGGAAAGACTGTAGTTAGCCTTTAAGGCCCAACTTGAGGTGTCACCTCCTCTTGGAAGCCTTCCTTGATTCTTCCTCCTCCTGTCCTCTGCACTCCCGTAACACAATTCCTGGGCATCCTTCCAGCCCAGCACTTAACACATTATATGGTCATTATCTGTTTTCACATGTGCTTCTCCCACCAGGTGGCAAGCTCCTGTAGGACTGTGACTGTATCTTATTTTCCGCCACATTCCTGGCCACCTGGCACAATGGCTGGCACCAAAGGCCGCAGCAGGGAGAAGGCAGGACACTAGGCTGCCCCAGGGATATGAGGCCAACGGTTAGCACTGGGCCAAGAGAACGGCAGTTCTACACAGCACAAGGAGCAAGGGACTAGAAGTCCCAGGGACTCCTGATGCCTGGCTAGGAGCTAGTAGGCATTTGTTCAATGTTGGTGGAAAGGCTGAGCCAGCTGACCTGGATTCTGGCTCAGGGCCAGTCACTGTTTCCAGGCCCAAGCCTCAGTTTCCCTATCTGGAAAACGGATATGCATGGCAACTGTTTAGGCCCCTAAACAGAAGGCCCTGGGCAGGAGAGAGCAAGGCCGGGAGTTCACTCACTGGTACAGGCACTGTCTGCAGAGTCCGAATCTGCACGGTAGAAGTTATTGTGGCACGTGCAGATGCTGGCAGCTGGAGAGGTGGTGCGGCTGTTGGGGGGGCAGGGGAGGCAGGGCCCCTCTCCCTGCTTTGCCTTGTAACTCCCAGGGGGACAGGCTGCGGGGGAGAAGAGGAGGGACATGCTCTTCAGATCCGTGAGAATCTGGCCCTCCCCCAGCACAGGACTTGGCCCCTCTACCTCCTAGACTGTGGGGGCCACACTGGGATTGCCTAACTCCAGTGCAGCTACAAAAGGCCCTTTTGCCCTGTGGAAACCCCACGTCAGCGGATTCCTCCCCGCCCCGGCCCCCCACCCCTACCCTGGGGCCTCATGGGCGAAGACGTCAGGCCTATCACCTGGGCAGCCTGGGCTTGTTGAGGCAGGGAAGAGAGAGAGAAGGAAGAGGAGGGGTGGGGAAGAGACCACTGGCAAGCCGGCAGCACCCTACTCTGCCAGGATGCTCCCGCCCCTCCTTGAAGCTGGAGGAAAATCACTCCTAGGATCCTCGTGGCCACCCCAGAACAGCCCCGCTCACAGGACCAGTCTCTCTCCCCACCCACCAGGAGCCAGGCAGCAGCTCCTTTCTGCCTTGGGCACGGGTGGGGGCCGAAGAGGAGTAAGAATAGAAGACAGCAGGCAGGAAGGCTGGGGTCACCGGGAGTTCAGAGGCCCCAAAGCAGCCACAAAAGGCATCCCTGGCCCCAAAGTGAGCCCAGGGATGGGTGCCTGAACATCCCTTCGACTCTGCTTCCTCTCCTGCCATCTATGTTTGGGCCCCTGGACCTGGGCTGTGGGATTCCGCATATCTATGACAGCCATATAATTTATTATTCAAATTGGAATATTTTGGGGGTGAAAAGGTCCGCTAGTAATAATCATGTTATAAGGAGCATAAGCCAGGCCTGCCCCGGACACTCAAAAGCATGTGGCCACTCTATCCCTATATGACTACCTCTGGGGAGGTCATCTAGAATATGGAATGCCCAGAGTTGGGGCTATGTCCTTCTTTGGGGTTTAATCTCCCCTCACTAAGGTGATATTCCACCCAAGCTCTTTTGAGCCAGTGGGGGAGGGGGCAGATGCCAGGCCAGGCTGGTTGCTATGGGAACCAGCATATATTTCCTGTCAGGGACCTGGAGAGTGTTAGCCCCTCTTCAGGCTGTCAGGCTCATCACCCCCACCCCCTTTCTCCACTTAGGAAGAGGAAGTCTGGGGCAGGTTCCCATAGAGAAGTGGAGAGGAGCCGGGCAAGGCACTATTCACCTTGCCATGACAACACCCAACACTGGGTTTTCCAGCCAGGCTGGGCCCCCAGCCCCCTCATACCTAGGGCTGTGCTAAGAGCCAGCTCCCACCCCTCGGAGCTATAGGCTGCAAGCACCAGGGCAGAGGGGTTAGAAGACAAAGCCCTTGGCATCTTGTCCTGCATGGTAGAGCGTGGACGAGGCTGTGGCCCCAGCTCCCACATTCCCAGCTATGATGCCTTGAGTACAATTGTTCTCTGAGCCTCAGTTTCCTTATTAGCAAAATAGGGGAGATAACTGGAATCTACCTTACAGGACTGTGATGACACTCAAATGAGAACCCTTCGTGAATGGGTTTTATAGCTGGAAGTCTAGGACACTGTAAGGTCTTAAGAGTCTTGGCAAGCCACCACAGACAAGTCTCCTAACCTCCTCCTGTATGAAATAAGGACAAGAGAATCCCTGTCGCCCATGCATCCCAGGGCTCCTGAGAGCCAAGGCTGACACTTACGTGGTACTTGTGTCACCACGTGCCAGGTACTGTTCCAAGAGCTTCACATGCATTGACTTGCTTAAGCCCACTACAAGTCTATAAAGCAATCATCATTATTGTCCCCATCTTGTACATGAAGAAACCAAGGTTCCAAGAGTTAAGTAACTTGCTCAAGGTCCCACAGGTGCTGACAGAGTGAGGACTCAGACTTCAGGGACCGGGCCCCTGACCGCTATGCTATCTATACTGCCTCTCAAGGAAATGAGACCTCAAGGTAAAAGGGACAAGCATGAGGTACCCACA
This sequence comes from Panthera uncia, assembly GCF_023721935.1. Taxonomy (NCBI): domain Eukaryota; kingdom Metazoa; phylum Chordata; class Mammalia; order Carnivora; family Felidae; genus Panthera; species Panthera uncia. Next base: position 80,886,967 of record NC_064810.1, read on the forward strand.
GCCCCTGTCCCCACAGCTCTGGGGATCATCTAGTACTTCCAAGGTGAAGTGTCTACCTGGGGCCAAACAAAGTATCTCTGCTGGCTTCCTGACTCTCTGACCAGCTGCCTCCTTATCAAGGATTCTCCATGTTTCTCCACCTCTGTCTTGAGTTCTATTCTTTCTCTTATTATTCTAGTATGTCTCCTCATTTTCGCTCATCTCCCCCCTTGCACCACATGCTATGCACCTGATACCCCTCTTCCCTTTCTTCCATCCGCCTCAGACCTGAAGCCAGACCTCCTTGACTGGCAGGTAGGAAGTAGCAGGTAGGAGGCAGTATGTGGCTTTGGCCCAAGTCCTCCCCTCCTCCCCCAGACCAGTCCCCACTCACGGCGGCACTGGGACTCCTTGGCAGCTGGCTCATGGCCGGTGGCACAGGTGCAGGCTCCCACAGGCACCATCCACTCCCCATCGCCATTGCAGTAGAGCTTGAGTGGCACTGACACCTCCACAGCATTAGCGATGCAGGTGCCAGGGGCAATGACCAGAGAAGTGGGCTCGGCCCCCGTGAGGGTCTCGGGAAAAAGGGCAAAGCCTGCGGTGGTGGATGCACACTTCTTGTAGAAGGCACGCACAGAGATGAGCGACATGCAGGCACCTTGGTCCTGGAAGGCCAAGTAGAAACCGGCCTTGGAGAGCGGCCCAAAGCTTCGCACCTTGGTGTTGACACGGCCAGCATCAAGCCGCGAGAAGCTCTCATCGGGAGCAATGGTGTCCACCTTCACGTAGGGGTTCTCCATCCAGAAAGGGGAGGAAGCCGAGGCCACATCGCTGTCAGCCTCATAGTAGAAGAGGTTGAAGGTCTCTTTACAGGAGCCAGGGATGTTGGGGATGCTGTTGCAGTCACGCACGGTAAACTTGAGCTCCACGTAGACCCGCTGCACGTCTCGCCGCCAGATGAACCCCGTGCGGAGCCAGTTGTTCTGGCTTGACTCTCGCACGTTACACACCTGGTACGTGCGGATGGGGTTCATGGCCTCATCGTAGCCACTCACCTCTTCCCACTGTGCACAGACCAAGTGAAAAAGACGGAATGAGCACCAACATTTGCCAGGTGCTTACCACATGCCCAGATCTGTATTCACTTCACAGAGATGCTTCTGTGGTGTAGTGGCTGAGCACGCAGACTACATGGGTTCCAATCCCAGTTCTTGTTGTGTGACTATGGGTTAAGTCACTTAACCTCCTTGTACCATCGTTTTCCCATCAGCAACATGGCGAGAATAAGGAATAAGGGAGTTTAAACGAATAAAGAACTCAGAACAGAGCGATTGGTAAGTACTACAGGAGTATTAGCGATAATATTTGTTATCTTTACACCTCTGTTTCGTTGTCTGTAAAATGAGGCTGGGATTGGATGTAAACGAGGTGGTAGGGAATCAAGTCAGTTTAACATATATAATGGATTTGTAACAATGTCCAATACAGGGCAATCACAATCACGTTTAACCTTCACAACAACTCCATGAGAAGGTACATCTGTTGTCCTCACTCTCCAGAAGAGGAAGCCAAGACCCTCAAAGGGAGAGACTTGCCCAAGGTCACACAGTTTGGCCTGGTGAATGAGGGCCTGTGGTGTCATCCCACCCCAGCGTTACAGAGCTTAGTGCAGTTGTGTAGGCTACGTAGGGAGGTTTTTGTTTGTTTGTTTGTTTGTTTGTTCTTGAAGTTTATTTACTTATTTTTGAGAGAGAGAGGGAGAGCACAAGCAGGGAGGGGCAGAGAGAGAGGGAGACACAGAATCCTAAGCAGGCGCCAGGCTCTGAGCTGTTGGCACAGAGCCTGACGCGGGGCTCGAACTCACGAACTGTGAGATCATGACCTGAGCTGACGTCAGACGCTTAACCAACTGAGCCACCCAGGTGCCCCTAGGGAGGTTAATGAGGGTATTCTAGAAATGTCAGAACTACAGGAATTTAACAGTGAAGAAATGGAAGCCCAGAAAGGTAAACTGCCTTGCTAAAATCACAAAGCAAGTTAGAGATCTGGAACCAAGGTTTCTGGTCCCCAAGCCAGTGCCCTACCCAGGGACCCAGGAAGGAGGGAGATGGTTGGAGAAGACACACAAAGAGCAGTCATGCAGGGAAGGGATGGGGGTAGGCTAAAGGCAGGCTGAGGGGCGCGCAGAGGGAGAATGGGACAAAGGTGGTGTGTATGGGGAGGGGGACACAGGCAGGCTGAAGGCTGAGAGGGTGTGAAACACCCATAGGCAAAGAAGGAAGGTGACAGAAGCAGAGGATAGGAATGGCGAAGGAGGTGAACCTGATAGGCAGGGGCAGCCCTTCTCCGGCCCTGGTGAGGCGAGGGGAATGGCCGCCGGAGTAGGGAGTGGCCTAACTGGCAACCAACACTGAGGGGAGATGGTGGGGGAGGCTTACCCCACTTTCTGGATGAGATGTCCATGCCAATTCAGAAGTCACCCATTTTGTGTCCATGAGGGTCTCTGGGGAGCAACAGAAGAACAAAGGTCAGAGGCCATGCTCAGGATGGCGAGAAAGAGGCTGTTCAGGAAAGGCCAGGCCACCAGAGAATGATTCTCAGCAGGCACCGCCCCATCCCACCCCACCCCCAAGTCCTCTCGGCTACCCTGCCCTGGAGAAGACCCTGCAGCCATCTCCGGAAATGTCACAGCCCCAAAGAAGTCAGGTCGGGTTGGCCAGCGGGAGGCAGGTGTCTGCTGCTGACCCCAGGCAAGAGCTGGGGCCAGTTCACACACCTACAGGCTCTGCTAATCTCCACACAAAGGGGCGGCAGGCCCTTTATCCTGGAACAAAGGACCTTATGCTTCAGACCCTGCTGCCCAGGCCTCCCCTGACTCCATTCCCAACACAAAGGCCCAGTGCCACACATGCCCAGGGGAAGGGGAGGGCAGTTACGGGAGCAGAGCCTGCTCCCACCCAACCTCCCACTCAATCTCCTCTAGGGGATGGGGCAGGAATGCTCTTTGAGGGCGGGGTGAGGGCCAGCAAGACCCAGACCAGCTCCCTGCAAGCTAGTTCAGTTCTTCCTACGATCCTCAGATAAATAAAGGTGCTGTGGGTGCACCTCTTTTACAGGTGAGAACGCTTGAGGCCCAGATAAAGTTTCTATGTGGCCTGAGGCAAAACTGCTAGGACTTGGGGTGAAATGTCACTCAAACGCAGGTCTGACTCCACAACTAACCCCTTAACCAGGGCACTCTGAGTGCAGTGTGAAGGGGAGAACAGGGAAAGGAGGAATAGAGAAAGCCGAGAAAGCTCCTATGTATCCTTTAAATCCTGCTCAAACTGTCACCTCCTCCAGGAAGCCTTCCCTGGACCCCCAAATCAAGGTTAGATGTCTTCCTCTGTGCATCCAGGACCAGGGGCTTTGTCACAGCACCGATCCTGTTCCAAGCTTCCACTTCTTATCTGTCTCCCCCTGCTCAGCCAAAGGGGGGGCCCGTTTAGGTTTCCAACATAAACTCACTGCCCTAGGAATCGGGTTCTGGATTCTGGCTCTCTGAGAGGAAAGATGCCAACTCCTTCCTTCTAGCCTGGGAGACAGGGCAGCCAGCAGTCCTCCCCTCTGCCCTGAGCTGGAGGGGGCAGGTCAGGGCTGCCCAGGAGGAGAAAGCCCCGAACCCCACAGGTTCCAGGCTTGCGGCCGGCACTGGTTTCCTGCAGTCTGGGTCTGAGCTGAGGATGGTGCATGAGGCAGCTGTGGCCCCAGACCCTCATGTAAGACACAGGGGGAGTGAGGCTCCCTCGTCTTCCACCAGAGGAGACCGGTCCCTGGAGGGCCTGGCTGCAGGGTGAGCTCTCCCAGCCTCATCGTCGGTGGCCTGATGGGCCCTTCTGGCAGACAGACAGATAGACACAGACATTTGGCAGGGGGGTAGGGGAGGGAAGGAGAGATGGGCAGAAGCAGGGGCCCAGAAACAGGCCGGGAGAGAGGCAGTGGAGCAGGGGCCTTGCTGGGGTAGATGGCGAGAGGCTCGGATCTGGATAGAGCCGGCTGGCTAGGACCAGACAGTGGGGTGGCCAGCTGAGGACAGTGAGGTGGAGAGACAGGGAGGCCCAAAGAGACAGAGATAGAGAGGGAGGTTGCCAAGTGGCCTCTTCTCCAGACAGCAGCCCAGAGTATTCCTGTCCCTGGAGCCAGTGGAGCCAAGTGCGCCCCCTCCCCCCTCAAGCCAGCCAGCCAGCCAGCCAGTCCGCCTGCTTGTCTGCCCGCTGCCCGCCACCCGCCCGCCCGAGCAGGCAGGGGCTCCCACCGCTCCCTCGAGTTGCCTCCCTCCTCCCTCTCCCTCACTTCCTTCTGCTCAGCCTGTGCCAAACCCATCTGGAACTGTTTAAACCCAAATATTCAGCCCCCTCCCCCCTCCAGCCAGATTCCTCCACAGTTTAAAACAAGCCCTGTGCTGGCTCTGAGAGGAGGGAGGGGACGGTGGGGAGGGGGAGGGGTGGGGGGAGGCAGGGGTGGAGGGAGGCTCTTCATTTCTGTTTAATTTCTGGGGAGCGGGAGAGGGAGGGGGCGGGGATCGGCCCTTGGCCATCGCTCAGCCTTGGCCATCGCTCAATCTCGGCACATTTTTCCCATTAATGAGGAGAGGACTTGGATTTCGAGTCATGTGTGCCTGAGGAAGGGCTCCGGTCACCCTGGTGGGGAGGGGGCTTACTCTCTGGGGGAGGGGAGGGGCCTGCTCCCCTTCAGCAAGAGGGAGACCCTGAGGTGCCTGTGTCCCAGCCTCAGGAAGGGCATGGAGGAGGTCCCAGAATCCATCTGTCTGTGGCATTGGGAAGGACAGGCCCAACCCAACAGAGCCCACCTTTTCTCTGCTATGTGTGTGCCCCGTGTGCATGTGCATGTACACACGCTGAGGTAAAGGATATGAGATGCACAGGGTAAGGACAAAAGAGGACTGAGTGAGCAGTCGCCAAACTCCCCAGCTGGCGACCGCACCCCCATCCTCCTCTGCCCCCCATGTGGCTGCTGGAGGGAAACCAGAAGGTGGACAGGGCAGCCATTCTCGGATACGGGGCTCCATCAGGCTGGAAACCCCCCCACCAGCCCCTCAAAACCGAAAAGGGAAGGGGACAGCAGGCTTGGGGGCGTTCTGAGACTGGGGCTTCAATGCTCAGAAGGGAAGCCGCACCCCTTTCAGGTTTCCACAGGGCCACGGAGCACAGCCACGTGGCGGCAGCTGTGCGGCTCCTGCCTGTGCACAAATACACACACGCACGAACATTACCCAGTCCTCAGTGCCTGGGCTCATTCTCTGCCACTGGGGCCAAAGAATGGCAAGTCAACACATATGGTGGACAAAAACACACAAAGCCACAGCCGCCCACAAACATACACGCCGCTTCATACACGGCCTCGGCCTTTTTCAGACACACAGATGCATATGGTGCAAATAGATTAGCCTTCCTTAGGCATTCACACACAGTCTTTCCTACACACAGATCTGGCTTGCCTTAGGCAAAAACTCGCTCTTACAGTCTTCATATGTGCAGATTTCCAGAGACATATGCATATACGGAGGGCACGCACACCCAATAGTACATTCTCCTTACACACCCAACTGCACACGACTGCCGGCCACAAGTCACAGTCTTGAGTGTGGTCAAATGCAACCACAAACACCAGTTTGTTTCTCTCTACAGACTCAGTGACGTGCTCTTATGCAGTCACACACAACTAGCATCAGCTGCACACGCTGGTGCCCATTTGCACTGAAACAGGCCACAGGAGCCTGCAGACGCAGTACAAATATCAACATCTACCGTTTGTATAGAGCCTCAGAGGTGCATCCTCCATGCACGTGCAACACACACACGTGCGCGCGCACACACACACACACACACACACACACACACACACACACTGCAAGCATGTTCTTTCCATGAGAGGAGTCTTCAGGTGGGGTGGAGGTAGGGCTAGGAGAGGGGCAGTGTCTGCTAAGAAAGCGGAGGTGCTAGGCCAGTCTTGGCCAGAGGTGCGGGGAAGAAGCAAGCCCCAGACCTGTTTCCTGGGGCCCTGGCCCAGGCCGAAGCAGTCACTGGTCCCGAGGCTGGGGGTGGGGCAGGGACATGAAGATGATTTTGGGTGTGGGTGGGTGTGGCCTCCCCAGGGACAGCCCCTGCCCAAGCAGCAGGCCATTTCCCTGCCAGTACAATGGCACCGACCCCAGCACTGAGCCCTTAGGGAGGGGGTGGCATCATGAAGAGACATAGCCCCAGGAGCTTCAGGCAATACTTCCACACACAAGTTGGGCACCCAGCAAGAGGAGAATATAATGGGCACCCAGACTATGTCTGAAGACCTCACTGGGTGGCCCTGGTGCAGAGGCACCAGCTGGAAGCCTGCCACTGCCCTGGTGAAGGGCCAAGTACACACAGCTTTATGGAGCTGCCAGACCCCACAGCACCCCAGGTTCCAGGTCATACAGAGCACACTGCTCCGTGTCAGTGAGACCCAGGAAATAAAAACAAAAAAACAAAAAAACAAAAAAACAAAAAACCTCCAGAGATAAAAGCATAAAGCCCAAGCTCCAGATCAGGGACTTTGAGGTGACACAGAAGGTCACGCTTCTGGGCTGGCCCAGCACAGTGTGCAGGTGCAAGTGGACAGAGGAGTAGAGTCTGGACAAGAAGGTGCAAAGCCCTGGCTGCAAAGAGAGGGAGAAAACCCCATGCCAGCCCTGAGGTGGTCCCCCTTCTCCTTGCTGGGGTTCCCACCTCAAGCAACCAACCCAAGGGATCTGTCCGGTCTTCTTCCATCCTGTCCCTACCCTTTGTGTCAGTGTGTATATAAGCATGTACCAACCTGCACAATCAGGGTGGTCAGCCTGTGGAGGAAGGGGACTTGGGGGGCTCCTGCTATGGGACCTAGAAGAGCCTAACTCACCCCAGGGCCGCCTCTCCCTTCCCCGCTCATGGCCCCTTGGCCTTCAAATCTGGGATGCAGGGGAGGGGAACATCTCAAAACAGAGAACACATTTTGTTTTCCATTCTTCCCCTCAGATCGTGGGGATTTATAATTAAATAAACCTGAAAGGGAGAAGGGAGGAAAAAGCACAGAGCAAGGAGCCCAGATGCCTCAGTGTTCACCCATGCCCCCCGCCCCAGTCCGTGCCTTGCCAGCCAGCCAGCCAGGATGGATGGACAGCTAGCCCTTCTGTGAGGCCTTTGAGCCCTTCCCTGGGATCCCAGCCACAGCAAGCCTGGCCAGGAGTCTGGGGGCAGGAGGTGATAGGAGATCCGGGGCCAGGGCAGCCCTTGGGGTAGGGGGCCTCTCTCACCCCATCAGGTGCCCAGCTGTACCCAGTCTCTTCTGTCCCGCCCCCCCCCCCCCCACCTCCCCAGCTGCCCAATCCCGACAAACCAGTTTGACTCAGCACAACAGGCAGGGCTACAATTTTCAAACTATGCAGGCCTGGTGATTCAGCCTCTTCATGCTGTTTAATTAGTGTAAGGCCGGGTGGCGGGTGGCGGAGGCCTTGCCCACGGCAGCTTAGGCTTTAGCTCCAAGCCGCTGAGGCCACAGAGACGGCAGTTGCAGCAGTTCTGGCTAAAGGGAAGGCAGTGACGAGCAAACTGGTTCCCCCGAATACCTGCCGCTGTCCTTCAGTGGCAGCTCTTAAGTGCCAGCTCATGACAAACAGGGATGGGGTGGGGGGCACCAGAGGCAACTCTACAAGTAAGAAACCACAGAAATGCCAGGCCTGTTGACCCCTCTCAGCTGGCACCTCCTCAGGGACCACTGCTGCTGCCTCTGACGGAGGGAGGGGTTCACACACTGTCTCTTGCCACCCGGGGACCGACCAGGCGCACTGCAGTGGCCACTCAGCTAACACAGCCTGGCTGGGAGGGCGGCTGTCCCGTCCCCACCTCTCACATCTGGGAATGGTTTCTCTTTTCTCAAAAGGGTTGGCTCTCAGCAGACTTCTCCATGCTATCTGGGGTATTAAGTACCCTAACGCTCAGACACCCTTCCTCCTCTCATGCCCGTTCTGGGTCTGCTCACCTTCCTGGTCTGTTCACCTTCCGGTTCTTGGTACCAAAGGGGAGAATGATCTTGGCTCGGGGCACTGGGAAACATTACTCAAAAGGAGAGTGAGCAACAGGATGGCCCTGTTTCCCTATGACTGAGGGTAAATCTGAGGGCAATTTGTGTTGTGTTTAGGGGGGAGGTAAGCAATCAGAGGGCAAGGGGAGGGGTGTTTCTTTAACCAAGGAGAGGGGGCAAGGACCCTGGTTCCATCCTCAGGTAAAACCAATGAGGTCCTTGGATGCAGTCCTGGTGGACCCCAAGTGTGTAGGGAAGCAGAACAACCAGGTGCCAGACAGTACCTAACCAATGGAGCCATGAGGACACAGCACCCACAGCTCAGGACACCGGGCCTAAATATAAGTCAGAGAGCCAAAAGGCTCCCCCTAGGCCCCGGGCAAACCAAATCCTGGCAAAGCCAAATGGAAAGCTGGAGCAGAGGCTAGATACCCTGCCCATAAAGCTTAGGAGTGGGGAGGGACCCACCTAACCCTCCCCGCTGGCCAAAGCTCAGGACCACCAAGTCTCCCCATCTCACCCTTCCAGCTCTAGACAGGGCTGGGGGATGGGCGGGACGCAGGGACGGCTGTCCCCCACCTAGCTCTCTTCCCATCCCATCCCATCCCTCCCAGAGCTGAAGAGAGATGGAGGTGGGGAGACAACTTTCTCCCCAGACCAACCTTCCTGCCCCCATCACTCCTTCCTCTAAACTCCCTCCAGCAGGTAAGGCACACACCAGTTTCATTTCTGCCCCTCCTCATGGAGCAGATCCTAGAATAATAATAGTTAATCCCCAAATAATAATGGCTGTGTGCTAAGCACCCCACAACACGTTATGGACTCAGTCCATACCCACTCCAGGGATAGTGGATACTATCACTATCCCATGTCACAGTGAGGGAGGACAGAGGGGTGGGTAGGCACACCTCCGAGTGTGGGTCTGAGCCCTGAAGCATCTCTCTTTCTCTTTGCGTAGTCCCGCACACACACTGAAAACCTAAGGTCTGAGGTATGGCGAAAGTGAGGGAACAGGTAAAAGCCACACACCAAGGCACTGCTACTTCCTAGGGGCACCCCACACTGGCCTGGCCTCCTAGCCACCACCCACCTAGCCAGGGAGTAGTCCCAGGGATCCCACTTCACAGCTGAGCGGGGAGGGGGAACACGGCTGGGGCAGTGGCCCTGCTGCCCTCTGTTTCCTGTGCTGCTGCTGTTCATCAGTTCTCTGCCTCCTGGTCAGCCCCTCGGCTCTTTGGCTTGGAGGCCCGGATGCCAGCTCCCAGCAACGGCCTGCCTCTGAGGGTCCAGCTGATTGTGAGGGGTGAAAAGGGGGGAAAGGGGGAGGGAAAGAGGAATGGGGGAAGGACTGAGCCTCTTCAGGTAGCCCTTGCGCACCTGACCCAAACCACACCCCCTCCACCCCACTGCCAGCACAAGCACCCACCACACCTGACAACACGGGCCCTGCTCCTGGCACACACAGCCCCTAAGTGTGTGTCTGTGTCACCTCTCCTGGGCTAAGACACAGAGACACAGACCTGGGAACTCCAACAGGCTCCCTGGCTCACACCCTTGAGGCAATCAACAACAAAGCCCCACACTGGTTTCTCACGCCTGAGATCCTATCACACACATGTGGGCGCGACCTCACTGTGTCTGCTTGAATTTGCATGTGTCCACCCGTGTGAATCGGTCAGTCAGCACCAGTGGGCTCAGAGCTAAAAGGGGGTGGGGGCTCATAGGAACGTTTTTCCCCTAAAGAAAATCAGAAAGCACCAGAAGATGCCTTTCTTTCGGAACTGTGTTCTTTTTTCCTTCCAACCCTCACGGTTACTGTGAACATACGAACAGACCAACTTACACAGAATTCATATTTTTGTTCCTGTACTAAGAAAGTGACTAGATCTGTTGTTAAAGATACCAAAAATAAGTGCTCCAGTTTCCCCCAAATTTCTGTGGGTTCTTCCCTCCACATTAAGGAAGGTTTTTTTCTTCCCTCATTTAATGGCTCCAAAATTTTTGGAAACTCTGTGTGTGTGTGTCTATCCTGTATGACCAGCGTCAGTGGCTCTCTGTCCCCAAGGCTTGTGTCAAGTGGCCTATGTGTGAGCTCTCCCACCAGGGCCAACAGCATCCTGTTCACCCAAATACAGTCATCTGGAAGTTGGAGCTACCCCCTCAGCATCAGCACCGTCTGGGTAGTTCACACAGTCTATTGAGAAACTCAGCCTTTTCCCACCGGCTAATGGGGCAAACCCCAGAACTTCAGGGGTTCAGTGGAGACCCAAGCACTCGGATGTCTTGCTAGAAGGCGGAGGGAGAGCCGCATAGCAGTGTGGATGGCCACTGCACACTGCACCTCGTGTGTAACTGGCGCTCCATAAACCATAAACAATAACAGGCCCCCGCCTCTCCACCCCCGCAGTCATCCCCTGACAAAGGGGTGTAGGCACTCACACCTCTCGCTCAACTCCAACGGGTTCCGAAACAACGCCGCCCCCCAACCCGGGAGTCCGCTTGGCCCCCACCCGCCACAACCCCGCGGCAGTCTCAGAGGCCCGGCCTCGCCTGGTGGGTCGCCCCCACTTCTTCGCCTCCCGCGGCCGCCGAGGGCCCCTCTTCTCTGCGGCGAGTGCGGAGTTCGCCCACAAGAGCTCGCAGCTGGGCCGTGACTTTCGGGGACGCTCCACCCCAGTCAAGCCGCCTGCGGTCCACAACTCGCCGACCGCGGGCCTCGGAGCCAGCTGGAGCCTCCAAGGCAGCTCCGGGGGCGTCCTCCCCACCCATCCTCCGGCCCCCGGAGCGGCGCGGGTGACGGAGCCTCCTCCGACGTGCGCCCAGCCCTCATCTGACCCACACCGTGGGTCCACTCTGGCCCAAGGGCGGGCGACCCCGGGCGCCGTAAGCCTTGGACGCACCCCCCGACGCCGCTCACCTTCCAGCGCCCGGCAGCCGGCGGGCAGCAGCAGCGGGAGCAGCAGCAGCGGAGGGAGCAACGGCAGGAGCCCCGGCGGCGGCGGCGGCGGCGGGCGGGCTCGGGCCATGGCCAGGGAGGGCTCCAGGAGCCGAGCCGGGCCGCGCCGGGCCGCGCCGGCGGGGCTGGGGACACCTGGGGGAGGGTCCGCTCCGCGGGCTCCGAGGAACGCTCGCGTACGGTCCCAGGAGGTCCGGGCAAGAAGAGGGTGCAATCCAGGCGGGCGGCTCCGGGACCGAGGCGGCGGCCCGAGCCCGTAGATGCTGGGGGATGCAGGCAGGTCGGTCCCGCGGCAATCTGGATGGACCGGTCCAGGAGGATCCCGGGCGCTGGAGAGCTCGGAGCCGGAGAACTCCGGGAGGCGGGCCGGGGCAGGAGGGCGCAAGTGGTGGTAGTTAGGGGGTACAGTTATCTGGCGGCCTGCCGCGCGGGCCCGCCTCGGATTCGGGGCACCGGGTGCGCTCACCGTCCGGGGTCCGAGCAGGGATCTTGCTGCGCCGCTCGCGTACTCACTTCTGTGGTCCCCAGCGCTGGCGCTGTCGCTCTGGTCGAGAGGGGCGGGACCGGCCGCCTGCCTGTCAGCGCCGTGGCCCCACCCCTCACCGCAGGCCGCCCACTCACAGACCGCCAGGCGCGCTTGAGCTCTCTGCTGGAGTTGAGTTGGTGGCGCCTCCATCAGGCCCACCCTCAGCGTCTCCGAGGCCTGGAGGGGGCGGAGCCAAGAAAAAGATGAATTAGATTGGGCGGAGCGATACTGTCAATCAGAGGGAAACCCCGCCTCCTATCTCCCATTGGCCATTAGTAACCGAACCTGAGTCTAAAGAGGTGCCAGTCACATACAACGAGCTGAGGGCGCCCCCCTGTGGCCTGTACCTGCCCAGAGACGCCCCCACGTGGCTGTCTTCTCTCCAGACACGTCCATATCCTAAACTGAGTTGAGGCACTATCAAGGGGACGCCCATCTGCAACACATCCTGCGACCAGGGTCTTCTGCTTATTTATTTATTTATTCATTCATTCAGCAGGGTATTTCGTCGTCCTTTGAGCATAGACTCTATTACTGCTGCTGCTAGAGCAACAGATTTTTCATTCTCTTGGAGTTAGTTTACTGATGGAGGCTGGCATGAAGTCATCACAACAGAGTATAACAGGTGTGATTATGGAGGAAGGACAGAGTTGCCACAGCACCTGTGAGGGGAATGGCTACGTCTGGCCCTGAGTAAATGACATTTCATCTGAAAGATGAAAAATGAGTAGTAGGTGAAAGATGTGTGTTTGGGGACAGGATGGGGGTGGCATGGCTGTTTCAGACACAGGAACACACTTTGCATGAAGTCCCTGTGGCAAGAGAAACTGATATTCACTAAAGGAATCTGAGCCTGGGTGGCGCAGTCGGTTAAGCGTCCGACTTCAGCCAGGTCACGATCTCACGGTCCGTGAGTTCGAGCCCCGAGTCAGGCTCTGGGCTGATGGCTCGGAGCCTGGAGCCTGTTTCCGATTCTGTGTCTCCCTCTCTCTCTGCCCCTCCCCCGTTCATGCTCTGTCTCTCTCTGTCCCAAAAATAAATAAAAAACGTTGAAAAAAAAATTAAAAAAAAAAAAAAAGGAATCTGAAAGAAGTTCAGAATATCTTGAGTGTAGAGTTAGAGGCTGAGAAGAGCTGAAAGGAGGCTTAGAAGTAGGTGTGGGGGACCAAAAGAGTTGTTTTTAGACTCAAGGCCTTCCTGAGAGCTGGAGCTTGAAGCAGAGGCATTGCCATATCAGATTAGCAGGGCTGCCCTGGAAAGAAGGGGAGGAGGCAAGGGTGGAAATAGGGAGATGGAGAGAGGACTGTGCAGTCGTCAGGTAGAAGCAGGTGGTGGCTTGGACTAGGGTGGAGGCTGTGGGGATGGAGAAAAGTGGGCAGGTCTTAGATGTTTTAGGAGGTAGAATTCATGAGACTTGTGACTGAGTGTTTGAGAGAGATGTGGTAGATGGAGAACCCTGGGTTTCTGGATTGACAATGAACTTCTACCTCCTTTGCTTGACAAACATTTACAAAGTGCAATCAACACTCTGAAATAATAGCTTTTGTTTATTAAGCGGTAGATGTTATTATAACCTCATTTTACAGACAAAATTGACATGTAGAATGGCTTAGGGACTTGCCCCAAGTCATAGTGCGAATAAGCGACAGAGGTAGGATTTGAATCCAGGACTGTATAGCTTTTAGACTCACTCATTCCACTTCATCAGAGACCGAAAGATCACTGAGGTGCTTGTTAAAAACTCAGAATCCTGAGCTACCCATTCCACCTTGGACCTTGGGACTCAGTCTCTGGGATATAGGGCCCAGGAATCTGTATCTTAAATAAGCATTCCGGGTGCTTCTGATGCATGCTGAAGTCTGTGAATATCACCGTGTAGCCTCTCACTGTCCTAGTTAGAGAAACATCCCTCCATGGGCCCTCTGAGTCTTCCCCAGCTACACTAAGATTTCTGGGGGGCAGAAAGTAAGGGATCACATACTAGGTGGCCTCAGAAACAAGATGGTCATACTTAATCCTTTGATCATGAAATACCTTAGTTTCAGTCCTGGATGCTCCATTAGAGCAAATGAAGTCATGGATCTGGTACTTGAAGATATTCTTCTGAGAGAGGTCCATCCTCCCAGCCACAGACATGTGTGGATACATGGGGCTAAGGCAGGGGGTGCCATGAGACAGAGGCCCAGATTCCACCTCAGATCTGTTCTCAAGCCCTAGGAACTTCCCACAACATCATTCAAGGCTCTAGATCACAGAAGGGATCTTGGAGATCATCTCGTACAACTGTTCCATTGTAGAGCTAGAAAGCTTGAGGCTTAGGGATAGGACTGCTTGCCCTAAAGTCCCCCTGCCCTGGGGTGCTGGTTGGCATTGGGAAGGGTAGTGTTTTGGCAGGTGGCCTGAGAGCAATACCTCTCCGCCAAAGGCCTGCTCATTGTAAGGCAGATCTGTGAGGCTGGCACTCCTGTTTGCTCAGCATCTGTGCCAGGCTAGGCCTCGCCCTGGACAAACACAGCCTGCCGAGCGGCAGGCACCAAGCTCCTTTGTTCTTGGGTTGATAGCAGGGCTACTAGGGCCCGTCCTCACCGGATGTTGGCACCATGGTTCCCACGGGAATGCTTCCTGATCAAGAGGCCGATAGACTGAAGGGCACCGAGGTACTGGCTACAACAGCCTGGGGCAGGAAGGTGACCACCTGCCAACAGAACGGATGTGAGAGAGGAGCAGGTGGAGGTGTGGGGACTGAACGCCAAGCCGGTTAAGGAAAGCTGGGACACCTTCATCTCTTTGGGAGCAGGTGGGCAGAAGGTCCAAACCATCTTTCCAGGCTGAGGAGGTACCAAAGAACCCAGGGAGCAGGCTCTGACACTTGATTTGGAATGAAGGGAAAATATCCAGACTGAGGTCAAGGTTCTTCTCACTGAGCCCACCATCCTTTGCCCATTTGAGACTGAAAAAAAGCTTAACATGTAAGCAAGAGTTTGAGCTTTGGGGTCAGAGAGACCTGAGTGCAAATTTTGGCATGGTCATTCACCAGCTGGGGTATTCACGATAAGAAGCTGAACCTTTCTGAGTCCTAGTACCCACAGGAATGAAGGTGGGGGGATGACCATACCTCCTTGTCTATTGTGATGCTCTGGCCCGAGGGCCAGGAGCACAGCAGGTGCCTGTTATATATATGGTCCCTATGACAATTAATACCCAGTGCCCAGAACCTCTCTGGAAACCCTGTCTGTTTGGGGACAACTAGAGGAATTGATTTGGGGCTTAATGCCCCCTGCACCTGTGACCAACTTCACATTGTCTTTTAAAAAGATAGTAAATATGTGTTCCTGGGCTTGTGGGCTGGAGATTGTTGCAAAAAAGTCAAAACTGGGAGAAGAGAGCTTGGAGGCAATGAAGGATGGCGGGCTTGATTTGATGAATGCTTTTTGGGCTCCTGTCAAAGACCAGGGTGGAGGCAAGGAGACCAGCAAGGTGACCACAGGCAAGAGTTGATGATGACCTGGCTGGTTGTAGCCCAGTGATCTGAGCAGCAGCATGGGTGCTTATTTATAGGAAGAGAAGTAAAGACTTGAGGAGGAGCAGTTTGGGTGGGGAGGGGCTGGGGGATGAGGACTGAGGGTATCATTTTGGACTGGCTAAGTTTAGGCCTGTCAGACATCCAACTATGCACATGAAGCAGAGAGCTGGCTTCACAGCTCCCACCTCCTCCACTGACCATCTCCCTTGCCATCTATACAGCCTCAACTGTGGTATCTCTCTGTCTCCTGCAGGCTTGATCTCAGGGCTTTTGCACTGGCTCTTCCTTCTGCCTGGGTGCTCTATTTCTCTGCTTTCTCTCAGAATTAAGATCTCTGCTTAGATGTCACCTCCCTAACCAGTTTGCTTTCTTCCCTCCTCTCCTGCACCATCACTGTCTAGCCCATTGCACTATTTAATTTCCATATACTACTTAGCACTAATTGAGATTATACTGTTTAGTCATTAGCTTACATGTGTGTTATCTGTCTCCTTTCTAGACTGTAAGCTTCTTGAGAGCAGGGGCTTGCTTTATTTACCACTGAATCCCTTGTATAAGGCCAGTGTGCTGCATGAAGTGGCCCCTCAATAACAATTTATTGACTGAGTCAGTAAGTATGGCCAATATGTGGTGTTCATGCTGCCACTTTTTCTTCCCAAGCCCATGGCAGGCCCTGCTCATTGATTCTGAACTCTTTCTTCAACATGATGCAGACAGCCCTGGTCAACCCATCAGGTTTGGCACAGGAAGTCAAACCTACCTGCCATCCCTGTGGTGAACAAAAGTCCCCTTCTAGCTACCTGTATGACTTTGTGAGAGTCTTTTAAAGCTGAGTCTTGGACTTCAGCTTCCTCATGTGATGTCTCCTCCAAGATGTAGAGGAGTCTTTCCACCCCTCTTTGATGGGCGGGGCCTCCAGGCTGGAACCTGCTGCCACGGACAGACAAGGCGCTCGGTTCCTGTCTTTCCCCTGAGTCACAACCGCTCCTGAACCTTCCTCTCCCTCTGTTCTCGCCCCCACCGCCATCCGGTTTTCTCACCAGCCCCAGAAGATGAGGCTACAAGGGACCTTTTATACCTGGCCCAACAAAACCTTCCTTTTCAGATGAGGAAACTGAGATCAGAGAAGGACAGTCACTGGAGCCAGAAATCCAACAAAGACTAGCTGTCCACACCCAGCGTTTGGGCAGCAGCCATCCCTTCCCCGGAACCCTGGCGGGGCCTGGGCACTTGCTGTCAGCACCTCCTCTCCATGATAGGGAGCCGGGGGGGGGGGGGGGGCCCGCAGCTTCCTTGTACTCAGGCACATTCCCAAGCCCCAGGAGGCGCGCGGCCTGGCCTCCCTCCAGGCCCTGGCAGTTGGCGGGAGAAGGATGCCCTGTGGATTCCTGGCTCCTTCCCCCTGCTTCCGAGCTGCTTGTTGGAAAGAGGTGAGAAAGGTGCAGGCCTCTTCCTTCACAGTTGCTTTTGGAAATTGCCTCAAGTTGTTTGGACCAGGGCGAGGCTCTAAGCTGTTGCAAAGCCAATTAATACCCTGTTGGCAGTTTCTCGCCTTCGTCCTTGCCCGATCCAACCTGGATCATCCCCTCCACTCTCTTGAAGCTATTCCACAGCCTCTCTGACAAGAGCTCCGTTCTGGCTTCCCTTGAGGAAAGGTGGAGGAAGAAATGGATGAGTATTGACTAAATCTCTCTGTGATCTTACGTGGAGGTGCTTTAAATGTCTCCCAGAGAGGGGACGCTTCGGTTGCCTTTGAGCCTGCCTGCACAAAGCCCTTGTTTGCAAACTGTCTTTTCTCGTGGAACAGCCGTACTTCCTTTTCTAGGAGCTATTTGGGGAAACTCTAATGTTTGAGGGAACAGAGAGCCAGCTCCTGCTCAGGAGGACAGTGAGGACCCAGAGGCATCCAAAAGTGCTAATTAAGGACCAATACCCATAGACATCTGGGGAAAGTTAAAAAAAAAAAAATGGAAAAGGCTTGGGCTTTCATGTTTAATGAGGAAGGAGGGAATATCAGGGACTAAGGGAAATTTCTGGGAGACAGATTTTAACTTGATATTGAACATTTCAGCTTTCAGCCCACTTATTGCACAGTTACTGTATGCTGTGGGGCACAGACATAAATGGGCGCCAGCCCACTCTGCCCAGGAGAGGGGTCACAGAAGCCTTCCCGAGGAGGCAGGCACCGAGTTGAGACCAGGCTGAGGCCCGGAGAATAAGAAAGATCAGCAAGGCTTCTTGGCCCTAGAAACACAATGGAAGCACCTGGCAAGCTTTTTGTTTTTTGTTTTCTGTTTTTAAAGAAGGATGCCTACCCCCAGAAACACTGGTTTGGGGCAGGACCTGAGCACTGATATCTCTGAAAAGCTCCCCAGGTGGGTCTAATGTTGGGGGCAGGTGGGGAGATCATGAAGTATGTGCTGGGGGACAGTCCAGGAGTCACTGGTGACACTGTCAGCAGTAACCACATTGCCGTGTTAGGGAGTCTGGAGCTCAGGTGAGGGAGATGGGAAGCCCCTGGTGGGTTTTAAGGTTCAAGCAGGGGGTTAAGCCAGTCCCATTTGCTTTTTAAAATTATGCCTTTTAGTCTAGCTTTCTCCCACTCCCCTCCCTTACACTCACCTGATGTAGAAGTCCCTACAGAGGCCCACTCCGGACCACCAGAGTCAATGAGGCCTCTGTCTGGGGCTCTCCTTTCTCCTGCCAGGCCCGGCCTCGGTGCCAGGGCAGTGTGGGTCCTTTGTACCCGCCTCAGGTGGGGAAGGGTCATCAGGATGCCCAGGCCCTTTTCGTTGCTTGTCTTCTCTCCCCAGCACCTGCCCAGGTAGTGGCTCTGGCCAATTCATCCTGGGCTTCTTTCCCAGCCCAGCCAGAAATGGTGCCACATCCACCTTAGGGTTCCAGCAGGTACTATCCAGGCAAGGCATCTTCTCCTCTCTGTTTTCCAAAGCTACCACTCTTGGGTCAGACCTAACGGCCTTTTCCCTCTCAGAAAGCTTTTTTTTTTTTTTTTTTCAGGCCTTTCCAGGTCTCTGCTGCTGCTCCCAGAACCCTCCATGTGATGCCCCTCCTACTTCCCTCCAGAAGGAGAATACCATGAGAGAAAGCAGGGCTTCAGAGTCCATGGCACTTGGCTTAGAAATCTGACACCACCTCTCAGACTGGGGGCGCCTGGGTGGCTCAGTCGGTTAAGCGTCCGACTTCAGCTCAGGTCACGATCTCGCGATCCATGAGTTCGAGCCCCGCATCAGGCTCTGTGCTGACAGCTCAGAGCCTGGAGCCTGTTTCAGATTCTGTGTCTCCCTCTCTCTCTGACCCTCCCCCGTTCATGCTCTGTCTCTCTCTGTCTCAAAAATAAATAAACGTTAAAAAAAAATTTTTTTTAAAGAAATCTGACACCACCTCTCTTGAGCCTTGTGACCTCGGGCAAGTCACTTCAACTCTTTGATTCTGTTTTTTCACTTGTAAAACTACACAATCTCATGGGACAGTTCTGAGCATTAAATGAGAGAAGTATGTAAAGGCTTGAATGGAGTACCTAGTACCTAGCAGGTCTTCAATAAATGCTAGTACCACTCACTATCATCATCATCATCATCATCATTGTTGCTAGTACGGAGCCTGAGAGGGTGAGGGTTTCCACCTCCTACAGGGATGCAACCATGACACCAGACAGGTGGGGTCTCAGCCTTCATGCAGCTTCCAGTCAAAGAGATCTACGATGTTACAAAGCACATTTGGGAGGCCAGCAAGTCTGTGCTCAGAAGACGCTATGGCCTCTGAAATATTGACACTGACTTACCCAAGTAAGGGAAGGGAGGAGAAGCAGCAGGGCCAGAAGAGGCAGAAAGAATCACACTGATGTGGGGCACCTGGTTGGCTCAGTCAGTTAAGCGTCGTGGAATCAAGCCCCAGGTCGGGCTCTTCACTGTCAGTGTGGAGCCTGTTTGGGATTCTCTCTCTCCCTCTCTCTGCCCCTCCCCCCCTCTCAAAATAAATAATTTTTTAAAAATCTTAAAAAAAAAAAGAATCACACTGATGTGCAGTAAGGAATGAGATACTTCCCCCATATCTTCTCACACAATTGCAGAACCCAACAAGTATGCTGAATTACTCCCAAATGCTGTGATTCCCCAGACTCGATCTGCAGATCCACAGACTTTTGTCGGGCTCATACTACACAGTGTCCCTGGGGGACACCACCTTTGCCTATGGCTCTTTTCCATGTCCCAGATCCCGCCTGTCCACTGGCTCCTGGACATCTCTCCATTTTGGTATCAAATCCAACATGTCCAAAATTATACTCCTCTTCCTTCTCCCCCAGCCCCACCAGTTCCTTCTGGGTCTGTATCTCAGCGAGGGACAGACAGTTCCATCTACCAGGTGCCCACACCCAAAACCAGAATGTCCATGTAGACTACTGTCCTTCCTTCACTCATCCTATTAGTCATCAGTCATGACAGATTTTAGCCACTTAACGTCTCTTTTCACGCTCTCTCGTGGTTCATATCCTCATATCCATCTTAGCTACTGCCCTGGTGTAAGCTAGTCCTTCCTCTCCTGCCTGTTTGGTGGCAGTTACCTTCCAACTGGTCCCCAAACTTTTGACTACTATGATATTTTGTAAATTATCATTTGTGATTAAGTGAGGCACCTCCACCAGCCACCTATCCTTGGATAGAGAGTCAGAATGTGGGCTCTGAAATCAAGCAGGTTGGGTTTAAGTCCTATCACTCACTAGCAGTGTGAATTTGAGCAAGTTATATAACCTCTCTGAGCCTCAGTTCCTCACCTGGAAAACAGGCATACCTATGTGGTACACGGTGGCTATTTTTGTCTGCCCCCAATATACTCCTTCCTTCTCACTCTTCCTTTGGGTCACCACTCCTCCTCAACTCCACAGAGAAGAACTGCCAATACACAACCTGATCCCTGATCACAGGGGTGGGCATTGGCCCAAATCAGGCCAGTCGGAGCCTTCTCTTGGGAACTGGACTCTTGTGAGAAGTCACAGGGACTGAAGGTAGCTGGTGCTGAGCCAGTAGAGCAGTACCCTCTAGACAAGGTCCACACAGAGCCATGGCAAGCCCTGGTCCTGTCCCAGTCCATCCCAAATCCTGGCCTGGTTACTCATCTTTTTCTTCAATTCTGTGAACTAGCCAATGTCTTCCCAACATATTCTCTCTCTCTCTTTCCCTCCCCACCTCCCTTCTCACCTCTGCTCTTCCTCTCTCCTTTTTTGCTTAAATTAGGGCCTATTTCTGGCCCTATATCCTAAAATCTACACTATAGCACTGTTGCCAGGATGAAATGGGCCATGCCCATCAAGCCCATTTCCAAGAATGTTAGCTTAGGGTTGTCCTGGAACCAAAGCCTGCTTGGAGGTGAGGCTCAGTGGGGGCCATTCAGGGGACCTTGGGCATTGAGTAGATGGTGAGCCATATAAGGGCAGAGAATGCCTCTGGCTGCGGACCGCTGACCCCCGGCCTGCGCAGTGTCCCACATCTAGCATCTAGCATCTAGTAAACATCTGCTGACTGTTGATGTTCAGAGTCTACAGATATAGCCACCTGCCATGCTTGCAGAGGGGATCATCCTTGTAAAACCTGGCTGGCCTGTGGTTATTAGAAGTGCCAGAATCACCCCTCCTATAAGAGCAGTCCTGGCCTCCAGCTCAGAACTGTCTTTTTAGGAACTGCTCAGCCTTCAGTGTGGTGGCCCTGCAAAGCTGTTATTTTTGTCTCTTCAAGATCAGCTCAATCCCCCCACTTTGGGAAACTGCTTCTGCCCCAGTCCAATTTGGTGATTCTAGTGAACCCTCCAGTCAGTGTACCCCATGCCATGGTCCCAGAGGTGATCCAGGGATCAGGGGAGACCATGGAGCTGCCTTCATTTCCCAGGCAGCTATTGTGAATTGGGGCTTGCTGGTTGCCATCCTCCCTAAATATGGAGACAGTCTGTGCACTACAAAATGAGACAGAAGAGAAGGACAGAAGAAAAAAGAAGACTTGGCAATGTCACTGAGTTCCTCCATCCAGTCTGCTTCTGGGACCAACCCCTTCCAAGCAAAGGATTGGCTCATTTCTTTTTTTTTTTTAATTAAAAAAAATTTTTTTTAATTTTATTTATTTATTTTGAGAGAGAGAGAGAGAGAACAAGCACAAATAAGGGAGGGGCAGAGAGAGAAGGAGAGAAAGAGAATTCCAAGCAGGCTCTGCACTGTGAGCACAGAGCACCCCGTGTGGGGCTCAAACTCATTGACACATAAGATCATGACCTAAGCTGAAATCAAGAGTCAGATGCTTAACCGACTGAGCCACCCAGGCGCCCCTCATTTCTTCATTTAACAAACTTTCACTGAGCTTTTAGTGCATGAAGTAAGATAGTGTCACTGTCCTTGACAGAATAATTACGTTATGACAGGCATGTATGTGTGCACGTACACACACGTGCACACACCCACACACTCACTGTGGATCATGGAGGAGGCACAAAAGCAAGAGGGCCAACATAGGGTGGGGGCAGCTCAACAAAGACTCCCAGAGGAGTCTTGAATGCCACCGGTAGAAGTAATCCTCAGTGGGTCTACTCTTTAAGGTAAGAGGCTAAGCCTCCGAGGCCAATCAGTTGGAAATCCTAAGTGGACTTCTTTCTAAGAGAAGCCTTTGTCATATGAGCATGCTGCTGAGCTGCAGGCCTCCACCTGGGCGGTGGCACAGTGCTGGAAGGGAACCACTGAAGGCTGATGCCCTGAGCTGTCCCCCACCACAGATCTCCCATTGTGTCCTGTCATTTCCTCCGGAAGTTTCAATGTTGGAAGGCGGCCCTGACCTACCTCTTCAGGTTGATCAAATGGCCCAATTATCTATCTAGGATCCCAGATTGTCTTGAACTGAATGGGTGTAAGGGGTTGGGGGTGGGTTGTCTAGAAAAGAAAGTGCCAGAGGGAGGCCAGCCATCCACAAGCTGTTAGCCGGAGCCGACTGCCCACAAAGGGTCCCTTTGTTATTGCAGGAGGTGTTGTCACAAGAGCTTGGCCACAACTCATGAAGCACATCCAGGAACTGTTTTCGTGAAAGGGCTGGCAGGGAGCACTGTCTGCTGGCCTGGAACAGACTCTGATCTTGAGGGGACCAGGAGGGGAACACCCGCCAGGCTACCCGGCACCACCTGTGCCTGGAGCTGGCTGTCCTGTGGGCAGTGACCAGCATGCATGGCCAGGACTCCACAGTGAAAGCACCAGAGCTTCTCAGGGAAGGGATTCTGGGCTGTGGTCAGCTCCCTCTGGAACGTTCTGAGGGCTCCGACTTCTATCTTAAACCTCGTTACTGCAGCAACAATTGCAGTTCTTCCCCTGTGACTTGCAACACACAGGTTCTCCAGCCACCGGTCAAATCCACACTGACCTCAGCAGAGCACCAGAAATCTGAACAGTCTGGATAGGAAATTGATTTGAATTGCCACTCTTATAGCTAGGGTGACTGTATAACTTATCTTTCAAACCTAAACACTCCCAAGGAGTGTCAAAGGAGGTGCTATTAATGATTTTACTGGGACAACTGTCGTGAACAGGCAAACCTAGAAGTCTGGGCTTCCTATTTATTCCCTCCAACAAAAGGTGAGGACAAAAGGATAATGCCTTGAAGCATATCGTTGGTGGAGATGGCCAGCAAGCCTGTCCAAATTCCTAGTGTGCTTTCTGCTTCTTACCCCATGTTTTGTAGCAGGATGTTCTGAATTAATAATGGCACAGATTGCCTTAGCAGCCTCCATCCAGACTTTGCTGAGGACTTCATAGCCAAGAACATAGTCTGGATGCATTCCTGTGTAACTATTCTCCCATTGTTTTAACCACAAGAGGCTATTAAGCACAGAAGCGAAGATAGGCTTGTACATGTGAGATCTGGCGAGGCGAGTACACAGAGCAATAGAAACTCTGTTACACTGCTAGTGCATAAATTGCACAATGAATCTGAAGAGCACAATGCCCTCAGCCCAGTTGGTCCACTCCTGGGTGTATACCCTTGTGAAACTCTCATGCGTGTGCAGAAAGAAAGCCGAGCAAAAAATCCTTACAGCAGTATTGTCTGTCATAGTAAAAAAAAAAAAAATTGAGGGCAACCCAAAGGTCCATCAACTGAGTCATGGATTTTAAAAAGGAATGATAAAAACAGTCTGATTTTAAAATGGGCAGAAGATCTAAATAGACATTTTCCAAAGGAGACATACAGATGGCCAACGGGTACATGAAAAGGTGGTCAATATCACTAGTGATCAGGAAAATGCAAATCAAAACCATAATGAGGTACCACCTCATACGTGTTAGAATGCTATTATCAAAAGTGTAAGCGATAACAGGGGTTGGTGAGAATGTGGAGAAAAGAGAATCATTATGCATTTCTATGGTAGGAATGTAAACTGGTGCAGCCATTATGGAAAACAGTATGGAGATTCCTCAAAAACACTGAAAGTGGAACTATCATGTCATCCACCAAGTCATATCATTCTGGATAATCCCAAAGGAAATGAAATCATGATCTCGAAAAGATATATCTGCACCCCTATGTTCATAGCATCATCATTTATAATAGCCAAGATAGGAAAATAGCTCAAGTATCCATTGACAAATAAAAGGATAAAGAAAATGCAGTAATATATACAATGGACTATTATTCAGTCACATAAAAGAAAGAAATCCTGCCCTTTGCAACAACATGGATGGACCTTAAGTGAGATAAGTCAGACTGGGAAAGACAAATACTACATGATCTCATTTACATGTGGAATCTAAAAAACGGAAAACACAAAGAAAGCAAACTGAGATTCAGAGAACAGATTGGTTATTGTCAGAGGCCAGGGGTGGGGAGATGGGTGAAATGGCTTAGGGTCGTCAAAAGGTACAAACTTCCAGTTATAAGATAAGTAAGTCCTAATGATGTCATGTATAGCATGATGGCCTTAGCTAATAATACTGAATCATATATTTGAAAGTTGCTAAAAGAGTAGATCTTAAAAGTTCTTGTCACAGAAAAAAATGGTACCTGTGTGTGGTGATGGACATTCATTAGACTTCTTGTAGTGATCATTTCACAGTATATACAAATATCAAATCATTACGTTGACACTAAGCACCTGAAACTAATACAAAGATAAATGTCAATTGTAGCTTAGTTTTAAAAAATAAGTTTCAAGGGGCGCCTGGGTGGCTCAGTCAGTTAAGTATCTGACTCTTGATTCTGGCTCAGGTCATGATCTCATGGTTAGTGGGTTCGAGGCCCGTCAGTGCAGAACTTCCTTGGGATTCTCACTCTCTCCTCTCTCTCTGCTTCTCCCCCACTTGTGCCTTCTCTCTTTCTCAAAATAAATAAACTTTAAAAAATTTAAAAATAAAAAATAAATTTTAAAAAGTGATAATAGGTAGGTTAGAGATATATGCATCAATGTGGATAAATGTCAAAAACAATATTGAGAAAAAAGTGCAAGTGGCAGGAGGATTTCTTTCTTGTGACACTGTGTATAAAAGGTCTAAACATACAGTAGGGGACTGCGTGCTGTTTACGAATTCTTGTATAGATGCTAAACAAATATAAAGATGCATGAAAATGATAAACACCAACTCCGGGAGAGCGGTTGTAGGGGAGAGGAAAGGGAGTCAGCAGAGGAAGCCAGAGGCTTCCACTATGTAATATTTTTTAGCTGGATGTTGAACAACACTCATCCTTGGCTTTCTTGGGACAGGTCTGCATACCTAACTTCAGGTGCCTCTGACACACAACTTAACCTCTCAGTGTACCCATTTCTTTCTCTGTGATGGGGGTACACCTTATAACCACCTCATGGGGTGGCCGTGAAAACCCTTCCATAACCTTTTACAAGGATTTACTGTGTTCCCTACAAAAAGGCGCCATCTTGGCTCCTTTGGCAATAACCCTGGAGGCAGGTGCTCCAGAAATGGAGACGAGACTGAGTGTGTGCCCATGACTAGACCCGTGGCCTGGGGTGCAGCCGGGCCTATGTGGTGTGACCACTTGCAAAGACGCCCTGCCCCCGCCCTAGTGTCCCCTGGCTGGGTACACTGCTCAGTAAATCTCTCCTTATTTCCCTTTCTCTCCCTCCTTTCTTCCTGTTCCTCCTCTTGCTCACTCATGGGACGAGAGAGGTGGATGCCATAGTCACACAACTGTTAAGTGGCAAAGCTAGGATTCTGATCCAGGTGTCTCAAAGACGAAGCTCTTCCCAACTAAGCTGGGGGTCCACAGTCTTACTTACCTTAGTACCACCTGGGGATTTTTAAAAATCACCAGATTCCTGGACCCTCCCGTGGAATCTCCAGAAACCCCGACCACACGGCTCCCTAGGTGATGCTGATTCCCAGCCAGGGCTTCAGGCTCACATATTCCAGTTCCTATGTACTCTGCCCTTCCCACTTATCCCACCAATCCAAGCGTCCTTGCGCTATGACTGCTCACCAGCCCAGAGACCCTGAGTCCATGAACTTCTTGACAGCATAGTATAAACCTTTCATCCTTATGTCCCCAACATACACAATGGTCTCTGGCATGGTTTTGGAAGAGTGCCCAGAACTCTGCAAGACGGAAGAACTGAGAGCAAGAAGAGGGTTTCAGGGAGGCAGACAGTCTTGGCTTGCCCTGCATCTGGTGTCGACTAACAGAAAGGGCCACACAACTATTGAGCGCCCCGCTGGACGAAGTGTTCCTGAAGAAGCAGAGGCTGACGCTTCCTAAAGAGCTATTTCCTATGTCCAGATCCCACTTATCTCACCACCACCAGTAAAGTGGGAATTTCCTCTTCACATTTCTTATTCCTAGAGATCTAGCATTCCCATGCAGGAAGGTAACAGGAGATCATCTACTCCAGCCTCCAGCCAACCTGTATGTACAGAAATGTTCTCAGCAGAAGCTCTGCACTTTCCACGGTGGGACCTTACCCTTCATTGTGTAGGCAGCCTGCACAGCTTTGATTCTTGAAAATTCCTTCCTTCCTTGGGTCAAAGTTCATGCTCTGCAACCCCTGTCAACTGGCCCTGTTCTGCTGGCTGGAAGTGGAGTGGCTTTATTCTTGTGTTCCACACATAGGGTCTTGTGGCTTT